>NC_059372.1:17420491-17715491 GCF_019703515.2 Myxocyprinus asiaticus | reverse complement strand
AAGATACGGGATGAAACCAGTCATGGTGGAAATCTAATGTGTCACCAGTATGGTGAGGAACATTCTTTTAAAGGGACCGTGTTTTTCAAGGGGGGTCCTGGGAGGCCAGCGCCTCTTTCCTCTTGCAATACGCTGTCTCTGTGAATGAGGGTAATCGCTTGTTTGCTGTCAGCAGGAACAATAGTGCAGGAGAAGATGTCTTTAAAGCACCCCCCCCCCCTCCCCCAATCCCTGTTCACTTTGAGACATAGATACGGTAAGTCAATCCCTTGGTAAAATCACATGAAATCAAACAGAACAGAAATATCAAGGGTGTTAGGTACATTCCGGGGTTACACTTGACAGCTGTGCTCGATGCTTTGGGAGATTCAGCCAAAGTAATATAAAAATCTTGTAAAGAGAATATGTTCTTTTGATTAGGTTAAAACCCAGCTCGAGTATGTGTACACACAGGGGTTTAATGGGAAAATATGCTAATTTCAATACTGTATTTGTCCTTTACTAAAACAATGTTAACTTTGTTTAGCTGGATAAACATAATGTTGACAGAGCTTGTTGAGAATGTGGAGAAAAGAGCGGAAAACCAAAGCTAATTATGAGGTTAGGAAAAGTAGAGTTGGTCTGGCTGATGGTTCTTGGCCTGCTCAACCAAGAACTCTGAGTCAAACTTCAGCTGTGTATGAGGATGCTTGTAAACGGCACATAATCATTTCTGTAATTAGTATTTTTGTTATTTTCCAGTGAAAAATATCTAAACATCCTTAAAACCACATACAATTTCTTGAGAAAAAAAAATGCATAAGCTATCAAGACATGTTTTCAGAAAATATGTATTGAATTAAGTTCACTTTTCTTACCACATTGTTCATAATTTGTTTTCTGTAAACACTTCACAATAAGGTTCTATTTGTTAACATTAGTTAATGCATTAGTTATCATGAACTAACAATGAACAAAACATTTTTTAACAGCATTTATTAATCTTGGTTAATGTTAATTCATAAAAAATGCTATTGTTCATTATAAGTTCATGTTAGTTCATAATGCATTACCTAACCTTTAATGTAAAAATGATTAAAATATGTTGAAATAAACATTAATCAATAATGTACTACATTAATGTAGTTAACTAATGTTAATGAATACAACCTTATTGCAAAAGGTTATTGTTGTTGTTGTTTTTTACTTGTTTTAATATAAATCGGTAACGCTTTACAATAATGCTTTATTTATTAACATTAGTTAACTACATAAGTTAACGTGAACTAACAATGAACAATACTTTTACTGCATTTATTAATCTTTGTTAATGTTAACATATAGTATGTTTTTATAGTTGAATATGTTAACATTAGTTAAGGCATTATGAACTAGCACGAACTACAATGAACAATTGTATTTTTATAAATTAACATTAACCAAGATTAATAAATGCTCTAAAAATATGTATTGTTCATTGTTAAATCCTGATATGTAATGCATTTACTAATGTTAACAAGTAGAACTTTATTGTAAAGATTTGCCCAGAAATCTAATACAATTTAGAGAAGTTTATATTTAAGACAAGATATAAATGCCAAAAAGATGAGAAAAATCAACTTAATTCAAGATATAGTCTCTGAAAACAAGTCTTAATATCTTACGCAATGTACTGTAATTTATCTTATTTTCAAGCTAAAGTGTGTCATTTCTTCGATTTTAAAAGAGACAGAGTCAACTAAAAGTCCTTTGTAGGTTGATTTCTCTTCAAAATCTAACACTGAGGTGCTATCAAAACATTGGCCTTGCTTTTTTGAGCATCCCGACCAGCCCGACACAGTAACAATGGCTCAACCAATGGCTTTCTGTTTCTCCGACCAAATGGAAGACGTTTGGTTTGGTGACACTAGTGCATCAGAAATTAACCACTTCATCCATTAGGGATGTTAAAAAACATATGACTTTTTTTCTGCAAAACACAAACAAAGATATATTTATGGAGATATGATTTGTTTATATCCATACAATGCAAGTCAGTAAAGTCCAAAACTTCCAAGCCCCAAAAAAGGACCGATGTCAAGATTTATAGTGAAAAAGGAGTTAAATTTTGGTCTGTTTCCGAAACCTGTTTCTTCAGATCACTTCAGAAGACATGGATTAAACCACTGGAGTTGTATGGATTAACTTTATGTTGCCTTTATGTCCTTTTAGGGGCTTGGAATTTTTGGACCCCACTGACTTGCATTGTATGGATATTTTCACATCATACTGTATCTCCATGAAAATATCTTTGTTTGTGTTCCACAGATGTTTTTGTTTGAGATAGCATAAGGTTAAGTAAATAATGAGAGAATTATCCATTTTGGGTTAACCCCTTTAAGATATTTTTTTACTGAAAAAATGGGTCCGAAGTAAAGATTTTTGGCTGTGTAATCTCTGCCTGTATAACTACAGAGACCAAAAAGATTCAAAAGGCCAGCTCACACATTTAATTACATTTTATGTTAACCAGAGCCAATGACCTGCTATTTCCTGTCTATCAAGCAGAAGGGTTGATAGAGAGGAAAGGAAGGGTTACAGGCTGCAGGCATGAGTGGACATAGGAGACAGGCCAGACTGGCACGAGTCTTGTGCCCATTTACTCCTCATCACTGGGCTTGCTCTGTGCGAGATGCACTGGTGGCCTCAGTCTTGAGAGCAAATTAGATCCATTTCATTCAAATATTCCAGCCAGCATAGGAAGGAACAAAAGGATGAGGAGTAGAGGAGATGTGCTAGAGATATGTGCTTGATATACATTCAGACCAGGCAAGATCTGTGCACTGAGCACATCTGACAAACATCTGACAAACAGACTGCCTCAATTGGAGAAAAAAGATGCAGTCCAGTGGGGAAAACTTAATCAGATATAGATGTAAAGTCAAGGCATTAGATTATGCTGTGTGTTTTGTGTGTGAGAGAGAAAGGGAGAGAGAAAGAGAATTAAAATATGGCAGAGCGCAAATTTGTTGTACCACAGCTCTTTTGTTGAGATGCTATAATGTGTCTGCGCTCTTTGTTAGCTAAAAAAGTGAACATGACTCTTGGTTATAAAAACTTCTGCCTCATTGCAATTACACAAAAGAAAATGAACACTTTTGGGTTGCCCTGGTAACCTAATTGCATCAGTACATTGCACACAGGAGCCAAAGTAACTGAATTTTGATGAAAAGGCGGCGATAATTTACGGCATTGAGAAATTAGTTGCCGTGGCGACGCGTTAATTACATCTCAAATTAACAATGCAAGTGTAGTGAAATTAAATATAAATCATATTTTTTGCATAAATTACAGGGGTTGATTAGTGCGAGGCACCAGGAGAGAGAGAGTTTGGGATTCCACAGGCCTGTCACATCAACCCTCCCAACACCCCCATCTCATTCAGCCCCTCTTAAAAGAGAAATGCCGTAAGCTCCTTTACACGCCTGCCGCCGCTGCAGCAGAAACACACAGCGATTATTGAGTGTCTGTGTCCGTGTGTGTGTGTGTGTGTGTGCGTGTGCGAGTGTGTCTTCCAATTAGTATTTTGAACTTCTCTATATTTTCTTTCACTCCTGGAAACACATAAAGATGTTTGTTTTGTTTTGTTTTTTCTCTTCTGAATGATGGTTATGGATGTGAATGTACTGTATGAAAACATTATCATATATATCTTTGGTTTCTGTTGCAGTCTTAAATAAAGAAAACAAACAAAAATATTTGTTGTGTAGCTTGTTATGATCTCAAACTTCTAAGGCCACTAGTGAAAATGCTTTTATTTAGCATTTTTCTAATGTAATACAAAATGTTTAATTACAAATTATATTATCAGCATCATAACATGAAAAGAAGAAAAAAAGTTTAAATGAACACTTTTCTTTTTTTTTGTATTTGACGTTTCTTTTTGCTTTACGCATTTTTTTAAGCATAAACAAAACAAAATGTTTTAGATTTATGCTGAAAACAAGTAAAACAGTTTGCCAATAGGTTAAGAAAAGCACACTTAATTCAAGATACTGTAAAATTTATGAGAACATGTCATATTATCTTACAAAATTTTGCTTCTAAAATAAATGTTTATTATTTTAAGGATGAATTTATTTTTTTGTGTATTTATTGGAAAATAAGGCAGGAAAACAGATTAAGAAGGTTATGTTTTTGCAATATACTGACTTAAGCTGGCATAAACTCCACAAGTTTGTACAGAACCTGGTGATCCATGTTATCCCAGCATGATTCGAGAATGTTCTAATGAGCATCTTGTGTGCTTTAACAGAAGCAAAGAAATCTGAACTTTTGTACAAAGAGTTAGTGTGGTCAATGTCACAAATCTGTTTCCATTTGATACATGACCCTGAAATAGTGCAGAATCCAACATCTTTCTTCTTCATTTTATGTCATAACTTTTATTTGGTTTAAATCTAAAACTGTTTATTTCCAGACTTCAATGGCAAAAAAAAATAAAAAATAAAAAAATTCAATGTGGTCTCAGACATTTAGACCCCACTGTATATTAAGTAAGACAGCAGAGCCTTCAAAGTTCAAGGCACATGTTAAGAATTAGGTCTGGCACTCTTGACACTCCTAAATGAAAAATTCCATTTGGCCAATTTTGGGTATAAAGGTTTGTTTTGTTTAGTCGCCAATCCCACACGTACAGTGGCATGTGTAACCTCAGAGCATTAAGAACAAGCCTCCAGAGTGATGTCGGCTGAGGGGGGGCGAGAGAGCGAGCACACAGCACAAACACAATAGCAACAGGAACCAACTTGAGCCATCTAAATTATTCATCGTCCAGATGGATTCCTTTCTCCTTGAATTTTCAACTCAAATAGACCTATTCACCTACAATTTTCATTGCCGTCCTGTTGTGTCCGCTGTCCCACAAAAAGTAAAATAAAACACAAATGTGTCAAACCACAGCTGGGAAAAACAAAAAAGCCTATATGTTAACAGTGAACATGATTTTTCCTTCCTTCGTTCGTTCATTCTCTTTGTCTTTCGTTTTTTCCTTCTTTCTTCCTTTCTTTCTACTGCAGTGAGCTAGGGGAGTGACATTGTTGGAAGGATATGAGAAAGCCTGTATCCCCCAGAGACCTTAACTATCTGCCATTTAGCCGCTAAAATGTCAGCAAAATGTAATGAACTCCACGTGTCTCTCTATCAGTCCTTGAAAATATTTTGTCTTATGATGCTTTTCTGCTCTTTATAGGACTGATCATTCCAAATAGCACCAAATTATAAGTGTGGTTAAAGTGTTTACACTCAAAAGAGGCTTACAATCAAAAAGCATTTGACATGCTAGCATTTTATAGTAAATGGGGCATTTTATATATACGTATATATTGTATATATCAGAGACATGCCATCCATTTAAGCAAGGTAAGCAGTGCTTACCTAACAGTAGGGTGAAAAGAAAAATGACACTATGAAATATTTAAATATAATTGTTAATATAAACTACTATTTTCGCTCGAATTCGTCATCTTTCATCTCAGTTGAGCAGCAAAGACAGTTATTCATTTATTCACTTTTGCGCCACCCTCAGGTAAAAGCACTTTATGTTATGCTTTTTCTGATTCAATGCATTGTTTACAGCCCTTTCATGTAACACTGTACATACACACCCGCTACTACAAATGGCCACGGTAAGCATGCTTACCAAAATGAGTAAGCCATTCAGAATGCTCCTTCCTTCAGTCATGCTATCTGATAGGCTAGATTTTTGTTTCACGTCAACATGTTCAAGTTCACAATCAAATAACTAAAGCGTTATTAAGTGCTAAAACTGGATATAGTGTAAGCATCGTGACCTACAGGGATTTCGCAAAGCTGATTTAAATGGAATCGAGAAAGCGAGGCTATCAAAAGTTCAACAAGCCGGCGACTTTTATAACAAAGTGACAGAGACATTCATTCACAGGGAGAGACGCATTAACTTTGTGTTCCAGTAAAGGTATGTTATTTAAAAACTGCGTTATTGATACTAGGTCATTGTTTCTGGTTTGTCTGAGGCTATGAAGTGGTGATCTGGCAATCATGTCCTTCTTGTGCTATGCTCTGTCTGTTTTATAATTCTAACGTTAGGGCACAGAGTCTGTTTAAAAAAAAAATATTAAGGTATGTAGACTGCGGGGGCCTGGGTAGCTCAGCGAGTATTGATGCTGACTACAACCCCTGGAGTCGCGAGTTCGAATCCAAGGTGTGCTGAGTGACTCCAGCCAGATCTCCTAAGCAACCAAATTGACCCGGTTGCTAGGGAGGGTAGAGTCACATGGGGTAACCTCCTCGTGGTCGCAATAAGTGGTTCTCGCTCTCAAAGGGGTGCGTGGTAAATTGTGCGTGGATCGCGGAGAGTAGCATGAGCCTCCACGTGCTGGGAGTCTCCGCGGTGTCATGCAAAATGAGCCACGTGATAAGATGCATGGATTGACTGTCTCAGAAGAGGAGGCAACTGAGACTTGTCCTCCACCACCCGGATTGAGGTGAGTAACTGCGCCACCACGAGGACCTACTAAGTAGTGGGAATTGGGCATTCCAAATTGGGGAGAAAAGGGGATAAAAAAAAAAAATACAAAATAAAAAAAAAAGGTATGTAGACTGCCGTGTATACGTTACATCTGCCTTGTGCATTCAGGTTAAGATTGTTGTCTCTGGCGGTCAGAGTACCGTAGTTAATTGCCGCTGTCCATTCCAGTGGTTCTGAACTGTGGGAAGAGTGACGTGTGAGGCCTATGATGTTGAAACTAGTAACTGGCAATCTTTTCTTTTTCTTTTTGTTTTATGTCAAAACAAGCTCTTCTGGCACTATGGTTCATTGTATGATATATCTATCTATCTATCTATCTATCTATCTATCTATCTATATATATATATATATATACACACACACTGGTGGCCAAAAGTTTGGAATAATGTACAGATTTTGCTCTTATGGAAAGAAATTGGAACCTTTATTCACCAAAGTGGCATTCATCTGATCACAATGTATAGTCAGGACATTAATAACATGAAAAATTACTATTACAATTTGAAAAAAATGTTCAGAACTTCTTAAACTACTTCAAAGATTTCTCATAAAAAAATCCTCCACATGCAGCAATGACAGCTTTGCAGATCCTTGGCATTCTAGCTGTCAGTTTGTCTAGATACTCAGGTGACATTTCGCCCCACACTTCCTGTAGCACTTGCCATAGATGTGGCTGTCTTTTCGGGCACTTCTCATGCACCTTACAGTCTAGCTGATCCCACAAAAGCTCAGTGGGGTTAAGATTCATAACACTCTTTTACAATTATCTGTTGTCCAATGTCTGTGTTTCTTTGCCAACTCTACCATTTTCTTTTTGTTTTTCTGTTTCAAAAGTGGCTTTTTCTTTGCAGTTCTTCCCATAAAGCCTGCACCCCCGAGTCTTCTCTTTACTGTTGTACATGAAACTGGTGTTGAGCGGGTAGAATTCAATGAAGCTGTCAGTTGAGGACATGTGAGGCATCTATTTCTCAAACTAGAGACTCTGATGTACTTATCCTCTTGTTTAGTTGTATCTGGGCCTTCTACATCTCTTTCTGTTCTTGTTAGAGCCAGTTGTCCTTTGTCTTTGAAGACCTTTGAAATCTTCAGTTTTTTGGCAATTTCAAGCATTATATAGCCTTCATTCCTCAAAACAATGATTGACTGACGAGTTTCTAGAGAAAGCTGTTTCTTTTTTGCCATTTTTGACCTAATATTGACCTTAAGACATGCCAGTCTATTACATACTGTGGCAACTCAAAAACAAACACAAAGACAATATCAAACTTCATTTAATTAACAAAACAGCTTTCAGCTGTGTTTGATATAATGGCAAGTGATTGTCTAGTACCAAATTAGCAATTTAGCATGATTACTCAAGGATAAGGTGTTGGAGTGATGGCGTCTGGAAATGGGGCCTGTCTAGATTTGATCAAAAATGACTTTTTTCAAATAGTGATGTGCTGTTTTTTACATCAGTAATGTCCTGACTATACTTTGTGATCAGTTGAATGCCACTTTGATGAATTAAAGTACCAATTTCCTTCCGAAACTGCGAAATCTGTACATTATTCCAAACTTTTGGCCACCAGTGTACATATATATATATCACTGAGCACTTTCTTAGGAACACCTGATTATCTAATCAGCCAATCATGTGGTAGCAGTGCAATGCATAAAATCATGCAGATATGGGTCAGAAGCTTCAGTTAATGTCTCTATATAAATGGTGCAAAAAAAAAAAAAATCCAATGAGCGGCAGTTCTGCTGATGGAAACGCATTGATGAGAGAGGTAAGTAGAGAATAGCAAGATTAGTTTTAGCTGACAGAAAGGTTAAGGTAACTCAGATAACCACTCTGTACAATTGTATTAAGCAGAATACCATCTCAGAATGCACAATATGTCGAACCTTGAGGCAGATGGGCTACACCAGCAGAAGACCACGTCGGGCATTAGTGTTACTAATACATTTCTCAGTGAGCACTGTCAGTCGATTAAAATATTTTATTGCGATTAATCGAATAATTTTTCAAAGCTAATCATGATTAATCACATAATTTTTCATAGTTAATTGCGATTAATCACAGATTTTTAAAGTACTGAAATTTGATTTTATATATACTTCTTTTTCTGTCAAAATGCATATAGCCCTTTTTTTAAAAAGAAAAGAAAACAATATGTATCAATAATGTCTTGTTTTGCTTTTAGCGCTGGCACTGTCCACGTAATGATACTTCATCCGAATTGTCTGTAACGTGACGTCGGGGAAATGCTGATGCTTCACTCTAGGGGGTTGTGTGAATGCGGCTTAATACAAGTCCCATCTGTTATACATATATAAATACACGCAGTGTATATAAATATATATATATATATATATATATATATATATACATACACTACCGGTCAAAAGTTTTGAAACACTTGATTGAAATGTTTCTCTTGATCTTAAAAATCTTTTGATCTGAAGGTGTATGCTTAAATGTTTGAAATTAGTTTTGTAGACAAAAATATAATTGTGCCACTATATTAATTTATTTCATTATAAAACTAAAACGTAATTTAAAAAAAAAGTTTTTTAAATTGATGACCTGGACCAAATAATAAAAAAAGCAGCCAATAAGTGCCCAACATAGATGGGAACTCCTTCAATACTGTTTAAAAAGCAACCCAGGGTGATACCTCAAGAAGTTGGTTGAGAAAATGTCAAGAGTACATGTCTGCAAATTCTAGGCAAAGGGTGACTACATTGAAGATGCTAAAATATAACACACTTTTTATTTATTTTGGATTTTGTTTAGTCACAACATAATTCACATAGTTCCATTTATGTTATTCCATAGTTTTGATGACTTTACTATTATTCTAAAATGTGAAACAAAATTATATTAAAGAATGAGTAAGTGTTTTAAAACTTTTGACCGGTAGTGTGTGTGTGTGTGTGTATATATATATATATATATATATATATATATATATATATATATATATATATATATATATATATCATATTATTTAGTCATTTTTGATTATGAAGGTTTTATAGGATAGTTATTTTGAAGAGTCTGAAGTCTGAGCAAAAGAAGCAATCTGTGTCAAATCCAAACTACTATAAATGCATAATTACAACCAGCCCTTATAAATGGATAGAAAAAATTAAACAATTACATGTAAAGTCAAGAAGAGAAAACATCTTGCACAATGTAAAGCTACATTCCACATTCTATCTATGTCTTCTATCAATGAGACTACAGGCATGTAGATTATGAATGTACAGTAATAATGTAACACAGTAACAATTGATTTTGTGTTGTTTTAGTTTTATTTATTTATTTTCTAACAAACATTTAAAAAAAAAACACATAATAAAAACAAATGTTCTCATGTTAATCTTTTTTTTTTGTTGTTGTATGTACAGTACAGTACATGTGTTACTGTATCCATCCAAGTCGCACTTTCTTAGTCATTTTCTGAGGCAACACTTCTAAAGTCTTTTGAAAAGCCACAGAAGGCAGGCAGTAATACAACGCTTTTTAAAATGACCAAAGCAGGATTTAATTCTGTGGGACACTCCCTTGAAAATCATATTGCCAGACTGCATTATGAAACATTTCCATCAAAATATGCTTACACAACACTGAACACAGCTTTCCATCTCCATTGTATGAGTCTCCATCCTTCTCACCTCAGTCATTAAGACCCAGTATACAGATGGACAGCCTACAGTACATTACCAATACGACCAACCTCCGCTGGCAAAGGTCCATTCACACAAACTTACTTCCTGGCCTTGGACAAGGAGGTAGAGATGACCTCAGTCTCCAGGGGCAACTCTTGCCTTGTACATATCCACTTATAAATGTGCCTGATGACTTTTAAAAGGACAAAGAATCATTAAGAGTAAGGATAAGTAGCCTTTCACATATTCTCTCTGCAACGCCCCCTGAAAGTAATTCCAATGCATTTACACAAAAGAGAATAGCTTTACTGGGAGAGGCTGTGGTTTAATGGTCCAATACGCTCTTGGACCAAGTACAATTATCTTCATATAATGGTACAAAAAAAAAAAAAAAAAAACTGAGGCTTTGAAGGAAAAGTGGGTTCAGTGAAATGTCAGTGTGCACAAACATTTGGCCATTTATGAGTAAATAAATCATACAAATGAAGAAAAAACAAACAGTTATTACTCTTTCCACAAACAAACTGCAGTTGATCAAGGCATAAAGCAAACATTTAACATCTTTAGTGCAAAACGGAAAACATAGTCAGTAAATCTTATATAGAGACTTCCAAATGCAGCCTCTAAGGAGCTCTTCATACTATCTCTATTCAAGAGAGTTTCTCTGTTTCTTTTAGATCTGTTATAAAATAAATAAAAAATTATACAAATAGAACTGTTGTTCCGATCCTCTAATCTGATTGGACATGTGGTGTTCCAAAAGTGCTGATATTTAGTATAACAGCACTGGGACACTTCACTATTCGCATCACTCCACAACAGCTGATGCTGCTTTGGATTTGTTTGGAACTATTTTCATTAATGGAGCAAAAACAGAAAAAAACAACTAGCTATATTGTATCTAAAATGTTAGGTACTCAGTATTAACTTCTTGTTCACAAAATTGATGTAGAGATGAAATTACTCTGACGTCACAGTGCAGGAAACTGCGCTTCTGGGTTCTTTCGTGTTGCAGATTTCAATGGTGGAAATAAGCAGCACTGCAGTTTTAATAATCTTTTAAGATTTGTAGAATGTAATAATGTCTATTAATGTTAATAAAAGTTATTATAAAGGAATATCTATGGTTTACAGTGAAGAAATTATGTGGGTTCTTTTCTGAATTATTGGCAAAACAAGTTTAAACTAATGGTTAAATGAGCCTGTATGATTATGATGGACATGTAACATGTTGATTAATACACATCCTCACACATTTAACACACTTCTAAAGCCTAAGAATTTGGGTACTTAGAAATAAAAACTACAATCAGACATACAATATGTGTCTTAACTGCTTAAATTATTAACCCACATCCAATAAATAATAATATTTGACTTCAATATGATCCTATTCCATATCAAAACTTAATAACATCCATTTTCGATAGAACAATATTATTTACTGCATTCAAAATAAATGCAAAGACAATTTTAGCTGTATGACATTATTTTTATTCACTTATCCTTTCACAAACAGTAGTCCAGTAGCTGCGGTGGTGGAGACGGGTTCCATTCCTCCCGTTACATCTTATGGTGGTCTTGATCAGATAAGATCATCGTTAGATTATATTTTACCTCATATCTGTCACAGCGACAGCACTTTGATCAGAGTTTGCATGATTTCTTCGTTAAAAAAGTTAATATCCACCAACCGCTGCTGCAGGTCAACTGTGTCTAATAGTGCAGACGCCATAACAATGACGGTGACCAGTGAAATATCATCATTTATGTAAAATCCTGGGTTTTTCCCGATGCAACAATCTGGTGGAAATTTAAAGAAGCCCTAATCTCCAATAATCTGTGGAAAACAGGGTGTTTCAACCCCACAAACAGCACTTTTTGGGCAGTTTCAGCACAATTTGAACGAAGCGCCCATAGACAGCGGTTCTTTTCTGGGCTACCAAAAGAACGCAGAAGTGGATGGGCGGAGAGTTTGTTTGTAAACATTAACTTCATCTATTAAAAGTAATATCACACTTGCAATCATGTTCTCTGCCTTAAAGGGATAGTTTACCCTAAAATGAAAGTCCCGTCATGATTTCCTCACCCTCATTTCAAACATGTATGACTTTCTATCTTCTTTGGAACAGAAAAGGCGATGTTAGGCAGAATGTTAGCCTCGGTCACCATTCACTTTTATTGCATTTTTTTCCATACTATAAAAGTGAGTGGTAACTGAATCTAACATTCTGTGTAAATGATGGAAATTATGACAAAATTTTAGGTGAACCACCCTTTTAAATGTGATAGTCATTGCAGAAGGTAAAACAGCTGACCCAATGGCTTGTTTGTAATGTATATACAGTACCTTAATTAATCTACAAATGTTTGCCAAACAAATGCCCAGCATTTCCGCCCGGTCAATGGAACATTCCAAGATGTAAAAAAGTATTTTTTTAACGTTGATCTCAGTGTTTCAGTGCTTGAACGATTACTTCCCTTGTTTCAAAGACCCTAAAACTGTAGTCTCAACATGCTGCTGTGTACAAGGGCTAAAACCACACACTGGCATGACCTGCCATACAGACTATATTAAGCAGATGTTTGAAGTTTAAATAAATATACCCTTTCATTTGGCCTGCAATAGACCTCACTCTTTAAAAAAGTCCAGACCCTCCCAACAAGATTAATAAAATAAAAAATACAGAAAAATACAGACTCCTGAGGGGAAACCAAAAGGGAAATAGGTTTTGTAGCAGAAGGGGGCTTAGTTTTGGGGGATGGCCTGCGCTGTATGATAGGTTCCTGTAGGTTTCACAGTTGAGCCTGTTTTATTGAAAGGACATCTGAGATTTTCAGAGCATCCACGTGCACATTTGTTCTTCTTCAAGTTATGCAGCACTTAAGAAAGAGTAAGCAAATGTACTTCAATAGAACAATGCATGAGTTATTGTACACGTCAAAGACAACATGAAATGGCATTCACTGCAATGCACTAAATTTCAAAAATATGACATTTCTGAATTAAAAAGAATATTCAGTGTGAAATAATGTAGGATGGGACTTGATTTCATAAATCAGAATTTGATTATATAGCATTAAATGTTGCTTTAAAGTGTCTGCCAAATGCATACATTTATTGCTAAATGTATTGAGAAAGTATTGAGAGTCAATTGCTCTCAAAGAGTCTTAAAACTGATATTTCCACTGATAATTCTCCTATTTTGTTGCATAATCTAGCCAGTGTGTCTTAATGAAGTCACTTACTTAAAGAGTCTAAAAATACACTAAGTATTTAAAAAAAAAAAAAAAAAAAGATTTCTAGTTTACAGCATACTATACTGTACACTGAGACATGCCACAGCTAGTCAGAAACAGGCAGAGTGCCTGTCTAAGTATAAATTCTACCTTTCCAGATTAAATCGATATGAACGTTTAAACATCCCCTTTTGTACTGGAAACACTTTCACTCAGTGCTAAACTTCTTGTGGCAGGAAAGAAATCAGTTAAAATTGAGACCTGCTCTTTGGCTGTTGACAGGTAGAAATTTGAAACAGCCATAGATGGCTGGTAATGGGAGGAAAAGAGGCAGGAGAGCCCACTAGAACCTGACACTCCCATTAGGACCCTCCTGAAAAGTGAAATATTTGATCAAGAGAGGTAAATTGAGCAAAAATGAACTGAAACTAGATATAGTCAACTTACTTTCCTGTTGGCTTCCAGATATAGATGTCACTCAGAACTTAATAAGCTTTTGAATTTCCATTTTATCACAGAAAATAGAGTGTGAGAAATAAAATCAGCCAGTTTCACCCTAATGGACAAAGTAATGGAGAGGTGGAACTGACACAACACATTTTGTCGGTGGTAATACCATCAAAATGAAAGCATATTCACTGCAGGAGTTTCAGGGAATCAATTCAAACCAAATAGTGGCCCTTTTTCTCTAGGTTTTTATTTCATAATGGCTCCAACAAATACAGCACTTTGGCTCTCGGGCAACGGGGTGTCACTCAGGGCGATAGCAACAGAGTCATTTATCCAATAGACTTGAGAACTGAAGCAGTGTGGAAGCCGCATTCTACTCTCTCTCCCTTTATGAGCATTAGAGACACTACATTAATCCCATAGGAAAGGATTAGCTCACTTTCAGACCAAAGTGTTACATATGAGGTCAGGTCATATCGGATGACCTCTGTGGCTTGCTGCTTAGGCTAAAAATGGTGAGCAGAGACTATAGCTAGTCTATATAGTCTGGCTCAAAAAACAGCTAGTCTCAGCCTCAGACTGCACGCCCAAGCTTACAGTCCATTCACTGACCGTCTGATGCATATTGCAGACAAAACTAGAAATGGGATATGGCAAGCTCTTATCTGATTGGCTTTTTTGTCAGTCCATCTGGACTAAAATAAAAGTTTTCGTTAAGGCAACTGGCTATCCACGAGCATAACTGTATATTTTACTTCATTTTTTGAGTTAAGTCTGTGGGAAAAAAACTCAATACTTATTACTTTTGGATGGACAGCAATTTTATTAATTAATTTATTTTATACTATTTCAGGTAAACCTGCCCCATATAGAACTTAAAAACAAAAGGAACTGTGGTTGGTCACTTTAAATGTAAGTAAGACAGTCTTTTCCTGTCTAAGTGGGCTGTTTTTGGCCAGAATAATCTGCAATGTGGACCAGATCTTATGCCGTTTAGTCAAAGATCTGGCTACACGAGACTTACACGAGACTAACAGACAGCAAACTTCAGAGAGAAGTTGGGCTCAGGCTCATCATCACGAGCAGTGCTGAGAGAGCTTTACTCAAAGCCAGATGGACATCAGCCAATCCCGTTCAAACACCAAGGACCTCGGTTGTGATAGCAGTCTCAGCAAACCACATTACTTAAAACAGTTAAATAAGTCATTTGCTCAACTGTTTATTATTTAAAAAAGAATGAAATAGACTGGATTTCTTCACATTGCAAAACATTTTTTTTTTTTTTTGTCAAAATATCTGGTAACACTTTACAATAAGGTTCAATTCGTTAACATTAGTTAATGTATTAAGTATCATGAACAAACATTGAACAGCATTTAGAGCATTTATTAATCTTAGTTTATGTTAAATAATAAAAATACTATTGTTCATTGTTTGTTCATGTTAGTTCATAATGCAATGTTAACATATACAACTTTTGATTTTAAAAATGTATTAGTATGTGTTGAAATTAACATTAACCAAGATTAGTAAATGCTGTAAATATATTGTTCATTATTAGTTCATGTTAACTAATGTTAACAAACAGAACCTTATTGTAAAGTTTTAATAAATATCTAAACATCCCTAAAAAATTATATATTTTCTAAAATGTAAAATTGCGTAACTCATGAAGACTTGTTTCAGAGAATATATCTTGAAATAACTTTTTTACAACATTAAATTAATTTAAATATCATTATTATTATGTTATTATTATTGTATTATTATTATTATTATTATTATTATTATTATTATTACTACTACTACTACTACTACTGTGTTTTTTAAGGATATTTAGACATTTTACTGAAGAAAAATACTGATTAAGAAATTAATCATGGGCAGCTGTTTTGAGGTACCACTTCCACCCAGTCACCTCACAACCTCAAGAACTCTGATTTATTCATGCAAAAGTTCCACATACAGTAGAACTGGAATGGACTTCTTTAAACTTTGTTTTATTAGGCAAAAGAACAGCGAGTCAGCTGCAAGATGCAAATTTACGTCTGCTTTGTTATTGACAATAATTACAGAAAGTGAACGATAGGAAGAGTCCTGGGTCCCCAGTGTTCTGCTGCTCTATTAATTATTCTGAGGAAGACAGATGTTAAATTGCGTATGCCCATCAGCACCAAGACTTTCACAAGATTTATCATTCATGTAAATCATGAATAAAATATTTCCTTGCCAAGAGAAAATGTTACATCTGTTTGGTGCATCACAGACACCGTGATGCAAGAGAAATCAGAGCTGAAAACTTTGGTGACCACCTATACGAACACAAAATGGACACACAGTTCATGGAACTAGAATGTTTGCTTTTTTCTTCACAGATGTTAAATAAATTAATATGAATAAAGATGCCTTAATTTTGTTTTTAACTGCACATTTGCATATGCCTTTAGTTATGGACCAAATAATTGAGACGTTTACGTCTTGATTTGAAGTACAGTTGTGCTGTCCAGCTTTATGTTGATACTTCATTATGCTCATGAATATTCACAAGCCAAAGCCACTTTAATACAGTGTTGTGAAAAGACAAACAATATTTGTAGATCTTTTCACTTCGCATCAGCCTATTGGCATCAAAGGAAAACAGTTTCACCTCTCTTAATATATCCTAGTCCTCAACATAAAATGCCTAGTTTCAATCAGTGTTCCCACACTTTCTTGATCAATGACTTTTCATGTCTTTACCATGACATTTCTAGTCATTTGTGATTACTGGGTAAGTAAATCATACAAATTCAGACAGATTTGCTAAAGAATCATTCAGACCAATCTGTGAACCAATTTGAATGTTTCTTTGAAGAGAACCATTTTTTTTTTTTTTTTTTTTTTTAATCTACTGAAATATTTTAGAGCAGAGTATAGCTACAAAAACATATAATCACTACAGGAATTTCCATGACTTTTAAGATTTTTTGAATAATACAGTCCATGACTGTGGGAACACTGTTCGATAAAATGTGTATCAGATGAAATGCCTTCCTCTGGATGCATAAATAAGCAGTGACAGACCTAGAGTGATAGATAGAGGGAGCATCTGTGTTGGAGGAGGAAAAGGAGGTCAGGACATGAGTCGCAGGGATGCGGCCCTTTCGCGTCGCCCCCGGCCACCATCACGTCGGCCTGCCCCTGGAACAGACAGCCGGGCTTTCACAACAGATGGAACTAATGATGCGCAACAAAAGAGATCATTTCACTGTGGTCCTGGGGAAGCCAAAAAGAGCGCTGGGACGTTTGAATGATAGGGCCAGCCAGTCACTAGAGGTTAGATATGGGAAGCTTTTATGGAGGTGGAAAAGTGAATAGAGACTCCCTGGCTCTTCCTTGGCCCTTTGATGTCTCTCATAGAACCAGTGCGTCACTTTTTAAAAGGGAAATATGAAAAGTGAAATACTAGGGCCTCTGCCAATCTCTTTTTCATCCTATTTTATGAGGCTTGTCAGCAGGAAATCCCCAGTTTTTTGAAGACATATGAGTTCATGGTGAATGTACAGTTTGACGTCTATGTAGAAATAAAGTATAGCAAGACTGTAAAATGTGCTCAATTAAATCTTTGAATTTAAAAAAGCTTTATAATAAACATCAAAAACTTGGTAGCATTCAAATCAATGGCACAAAAGATTGATGTTGATTGGACAAGAGCCTTTATACATGTCCAAATAGCCCATGAAATCTAAATTGGTGTTTTGTGTCTTTCAGTCTAGGTATGTTAGCTTTAAGTTCCTCCAGTGTACCCCTAAAAGTTAACAAAATAATCTTTTTTTAGTATTTTTTTCTCTTCCAGGGAAAACAGACCAAAAATACTAATAACTAGAACTGAATGATTAATAGAAATAAAATCGAAATTGTGATTTCACTGCAAAGGCTGTGATTAAATTAAATAAATAATTAGTTTGCACTCGCTGTGCTACTGTATGTGTGCAGCTCTGTTCTCTGTAGTGCATTACACATACTCAAAGCACGTATGAGGCAAATGAGCTAAGCGCGTTAAATTAACAGCGCACTAGATTCACAAATTGCACATTTGTGTTAATCCACAATATGCTTGGCCGCTAAAGGTTACTATCCAAATCTAAAGTAACCTCTTAACACCGGGTATTTGTGGACAGGAGAGTGGATGAGAGCATTTCTCTGCAAAAATGTCTTCCTCAGTGTACCGCCAAAATAAAAGCTTCCGCCAAAATAAAGGCCTGTATAGGAATGCAGGTTAAGAAAATATTACATAAATATAATACTGTTTTATAATAATAATAATAATAATAATAATTGTTGTTTTTTGTTGTTAATATTATACAAAAATATAATTCCATAATAATTTCTTAACTTAATAATAATTTATTATCGGGTTCCAAAAAATTATAAAAAAGTGGGCTGATACCCTATCACAAAGTTGACAAAAACAGGTACACAGTGAACAGATATTATATGAAGATGATGTGAATATATTTTTTTCCCTCTATGTTTCACTGTATTTTTTATACACTTTTTAAGAGGACTCAAGTGTGAACACCCTTTCTTGAACAGTATTTCTATTAGCAGTAGAGCATGTTTGCCCATGACTTAACTTTGGTCAAATGGAAACATTTACCATTACCATTTCTTTCTTTTTTTTTTCTTTTTTTATGTCATTTCACAGTTCAAATCACAATAGCGATTGCATTAATGTGTGTATCCAATTTTTTTGTCCAATAAAATGTTTTTTAGAATGAGAATTGGGATGGTACCTTTACACAAATGTTTCACGGCTGTGATGTAAACTGAAGCCAATGGATTCTTGTTTTTTTTTTGTTTTTTTTTAAAGGGGCCAAACCCTTCGATATGCCCCACCAAGCTTCCTTTTTCAAAAGGAAATACATCGACACAAGAACGAAAATTCTTGTCAGATTAGCAATTTCATGGGGTTAAGTTCAAAGGCTTATTATGCAAGAGGCTGTAAGTTAAGGTGACACAAAAATAGTGCCAAATAAGCACACAAAGAGCATTCTGATATCCATAAAGCCTAGATTTCAATGACAAAGGAAATCCCATATATCATTTAAATTTGGGCCCATTCAAAGCCATGATATCACGCTGTGGGACACCATCATTTAACTTCAGCTAGAACATTGACTCTGCAGAGGGAAAAGGGCAAAGGTACCCTTACTTTGTAGAGCAGACTACTCATTTAATGGCTTACTCAACATATTTTGATGAAAACAAACAAGAGTTTGTATGAAGGAGGTCTACATGCCATTGTTATTGGAGGAAAAGTATTATGTTCAAAATACCCTTTTTGAGCTATGACCTGGAAATACTCTGCAATTCTGCAACTATACTTTTATCTAAAGTCTTACTGCTGTTAGGCAGTAAGAAGATACATTTACTTTCATAGCATCTTTTTTTTCCCATACAATGAAAGTAAATGGTGACTGTGGCTGTCATTCTGGCTAACATCTACTTTTGTGTTCCACAAAAGTAAGAAAGTGAAAGGGGTTTGAAAGAACATGAGGGTGAGTAAATGATGACAGAATGTTCAATTTTGGATGAACTATCCCTTTTATGTGCGCGCAGGGTTACGACCTTCAGTCTAGAAGTGTGCGCTTTGCTTAAGTGCACATTAAGCACATCCAGCTCCGACGGTGCACGCTCCTTCTGCTGTTTGAAAATAAACAAACACACCGAACCTTCAAACACCTGGGGAGGGGATTTAAGTAAGATGTGAAGCGTTTAGTACCTCAATCCACTTCCCCCTCTTCCACACTGTAGATATCAGTAGTGAAAGTTCATGCAGAAGCTGACACGAACAGAGGAGCGTGCCGTTATTAGCGGCAGGTTAGTTCTGATAACACTATCAGCCTCCTCCCCCGGGCCAGTGGTGCAGGGCCTAACCCTCAAATAAAGCCGAAGTGTCTCGACTCCCTGACACATTAGCTCTGATTACAATGACCTTCATTATATCAGCTACCCTTATTATAACACATATAGCACGGTGCTCCCTTGGGCTGTGCACTGCAGCAAAAAGGAGAGGAGGTGGGGCTGCTTGCTATAGAAGGACATGTGCATGGCATGCAGCATATGTGACTGACCGCAACAATGATGGTCGTGCATGATGTTCTCGGCCGATAAACAGGACATTAGCCCAATGTGCAAGAGCAAGGTAATTGTACACAAATGTACAGGGATTGGTCAAGTGCTGAAAGTTTTCAAATTAAATAATTGGTCCACTCTCACAAATAAATATAAATCTTATTTATTGTCAAAGTCAAGCAATCTTCTCTTGTGTGTACCAGACAAGCCACTGAATAAATTAATGTACTTTTTATAATGAATTTTACACTTATATAGCATTTTGTTCTGCCAGTACACTCAAAGCGCTTTACATGGAAAACAGGGAACTCTCCTCAATCACCACCAGTGTGCAGAATCCACCAAGTTGATGCGTACACTCAACACACACCAGCTGTTGGTGGAGAGGATAGAGTAGATTGATAGAGCCAATTCATAGATGGGAATTATTAGAAGGCCATGATTGATAAGGGCCAGTGGTAGAATTTGGCCAGGAAAACAGGGTTTTAAACCTTACTCTTTGACCACAGACAGTCAGTGCAATGGCTCTCTATTTGCAGGACTGTTCTGATTTGGTTGTGGCAGGAAGGAAAAAAATTAAATGCAACTAGCCATTTAATAATGCAGAGTTGTGTGTTTCTTTAACTTTTAGTCTTTTAAATATCTAGAAAGTAAAATCCCCTTAAAATATTTTTTACACTCTCGTTTGTTTATTTCATTTGTCTACTAACAATGTCCAACAGGGTATGTATAAGTAACGCAGGAGATTTATGTTATAAATCTGAAATTCTGTATTTTAATCTCCTGAGACCCGAGTGTGGCTGCTGTGTGCATTTTCCATTTACCTTTTTGATTTGTAACTAGTAGCACCTAATAAATAAAATAAATAAATACAAATATCCTAAAAATGTATGTCCACATATATGGACAACAGGACAATGTTGTGAAATTGTAAATAATACCAAGCTATAGAAAGATAGATTTTTTTTTTTTCATCAAATTTTTTATTATTTTTCCAGGAGTGTTGGTTATTAATGTATTTATTTCATCATAAAGTAGCATAATTATTTCTGATTCAAAGTAATTGCCAGCATTATCCAATCAGTGCCAACCATATTCAAATTAAATTTAGCATTACAAATTCTGAATCTATGTACTGATTACCATTGTCCCATGTCTGCCAAACATGTTGAGTGGTCCAAACATCATTTGCAGCCTGAAACTGAACTTTTGGTCAGATTTTAGGAGTGAATGCACTTGGCTGCATAGAAAGAAATAGGATGCTCCCTTGCTCTATATTTAGTAAATGACTTAACCTCCAGTGCACTGTCTGTCTGCACTGGTCTCAGAACAGTTCAAAATACACCTTATTTTCATCTTATCTCCATATAAAGCCTCTGAAAGCAACAGTTCTGGGATGAACCCATTGATTCTCAATGTGAAAATGCACAGCGAATACAGGAATGCATTTACTAATGTTAACAAATAGAACCGTACTGTCCAGTGATAACAAAATAAAATATAACAAAATGTATATTAAAATGAAGTGAAATAACCCACAGATTTGTTAATGTGCAAAGTAAATAAAAATAACTAACATGTTTTTTCAACTTTTGTAGGAATAATGTCCCACAATACATGTAGGCGTACATCATGTTTATCATCGCGCTGACGCAAGAAAAATGAATGCATTTTTTAAAGCGGCATATCAAACAAAACTGAGAGATGCTGCTCTTATCACCCAAACAGTTTTCAATAACAAATCTTAAAGAGGTTTCTTACCAGAGGAGGATAAATCAGTTCCAGTATATTTTTGTTGTTGACATCAAAGGTCATGCGTCCAATCAAACTCTTTAGTATTATGATGCAAATTTATCTGTCACTTGCTAAAAGCTAGCCAAATTAGCCAGATGCCAACATGGACAGGTTGCATGACTTGCCCTCATCTTATAAAATACACAAACAAACTATGTATGGTGAAAGAAAATACAATTTGGTACTGTACTGGGAGGCCACTTAATGTCTATTGTAAAACTGGATCCCAAAGCAAAACCAAAAGCATCTTTTACATCCATCTGTATCTCATGAGTCTTGTAGACTAGCGATCATGTCGTAGCGATGTCTTAATTTGCATACAGACACACAATGCTGGTCACCTCCACCCTGCAGTCAGAGCCAGTGGATGCTGGCAGCGGCTCTGTGAGGAGAATGGGAGCTGGACCAGGGCCCTAACCAAAAGCTTGGGGACTCCCGTCACCACTTAGCATACGGCATGCTTGTTAACTTCAATTTTCTGCTCATTCCCTCTCACAGGGCCGCAAGGCTAACCTTCTTCAGCTCCTGGCAGACACACCCTCTGGCGGGGGTGACCACCCCCTACACGGCAGGGGAGCGGGATAAAGACGACAGACCAAGGCCCCAAATCTCTCTGCTAATCTGCACAAGCCTGCTGGCTCATGCAGCATCCTTCTCGCTCTCCTGCAGGTGCCTCCATGGCAGCCGTTACCAATGGAGACCTGCCTCTCCCTATTCACTTAGCCTGGCTAACAGAGCTCAGAGCAGTGGGGGTGCAATGGGAGGGAGGAAGGCACTGGTGGAGTCTGCAGGGGGCCAATGTGTTTGTTTTGTGGAGAACAGTCTACAGAGCTGGCTAAATCAGCTTGTTTTGGATTAGAGGGAATTGGGAGTCTGTAAGCACTGGTTTAGGTGATGACTCCTCAATGGCTAGTTAACGAGTATAACACCTGTGGATACAAGGAAATGAGAAGATACCCAAAGAAGAATGATAAATTAATTAGTGGTCAACCGATTTGGGTTTTACAATGAACAATGCCGATATCTAGAGAACAGGGTGGTTGGTTGAAATAATGCAGAAATATACATAATACAATTAAATGACAGGGAATGAGATGTACATCAAATTGCTAAAATAAAAAATAAAAAAATAAATAAAAAAGAACACTTATTATTGATTTAAAAAAAGGAAACTAAAAATACATTATATTTACTCAAAACTCACTGACAAAAATTGAAAACAGTTAATTTTTTGTCAATAGTTAATAATCTATTAACTATCTATTGTCTGTCAGTGGATTTTGGAACTGACATAAGGGGGATCCAATCAGCCAAGCAGACACGTAACTGCATTTTTAGGCATGACAGTAGCTTTTTAAAAATAGTGTAGCTTTAACAGTAACAAACTATTTTTGCTCACAAGTAGCAGTGTAGTATGACAAAACATCACGCAACTTTACAGCAAAGTGAGCTGAGGAAATAATCGAACACACTTTCTTAAACTGTACTCTCACATTAAGTGTTGAGAAGTGTGATTCATTTTAGCGAATTGGTTCGTTCAGGTGGTTCGTATAAAAGAAGTGATTCAAAAGAGGGACTAGCTAATTCATTTTGTTAGTAGCTTGTAGTTCAGCTACCTAGTTTTTTTTAAAGAGTAGCTTAACTGTAGTTTAACTATTTTGTAGCTTGTAGAGTAGCATGTATCTCTAAAAACTACCACAAATTATTCTAATTATTCTGGTCAACAAACCACAGTGCAGTTCACATAGAATGTTGTCCATGCAGAAAGATAACCTAACTTTAAGCTCGGACAAATCACACTAATTTGAAAGTAAAAAAAAAAAAAAAAAAAGGATGAAAGTATGATAAAGTTGCATTTAATGTCTCAGGGTTGTTATGGGGTGAGCAGCAGGCCTAGTGGCAGTTGAACAGGCACCTGGTGAACGTTTAGTGCTCCTGGGCATAAAGGGCTTAATTAATCAAGGGCTCTGGGTTTTATGACATGGCTGGACTTCTCCGTGTGTGTGACTCAATTAAGTTGTTTCGTGAACCAAAGGTGTGACTTCAATATTGCTCAGAGTCACTGCTATCATACGAGTTGTGGTTAGCATCAGCACCTTAGGCAAACTGAGGCCATTCCAAATGCACTCATGTCTTCATCAGCTTCATTGACAAAGCACAGTGTGTATTAGCACTTATCTAATGATTTTAATCTATTCACACCAGACAGTGGCATGGTGGAGTGAACACAACCAGTGCCAACCCTGACATCACAAGTACATTGCAGAGACATCCATTCAATGAGTGTGTTTTCATCTGGATGATTGCACATTTACAATATGTTGCTAAAAGTTCCCTGTCAGATGTTAGAACAACATTCAGCAGATGTTTTTGAAATGTTTAAAGGGATAGTTCACCCAAAAATACAAATTCATGTTGTTTGTAACCCCGCTTGAACATCTTTCTTCTGTGGAACACATAAGGAATTGTTAGGCAAAATGTTAGCCTCAGTCGCCTTTCAATTTTACTGCATCTTTTTCCCATACAATGAAAGTGAATGGTGACTGACACTAAACATTCTGCCTAACTTGCCTTTCATGGAAGAAAGTAAGTCATACAGTTTTGAAACTACATGAGGGTGAGTGAACGATGATAGGATTTTTATTTTGGGGTAAACTGTCCCTTTAAAATTTAGAATAGCATAATTAGGTAGTCTAGTTAACATTTGCTTGGGTAGTCAACTGGTCTGCAGTCAGGTTCCTACAATATTAAAGTCATTTTACGAATGCACTACTGTGGTATGGAAACATTTTCCTATTAGCAACTTTTAATAAAGGTTGGTGTTGTTGTTAAAAAATGCACTGCGATTTCACTGTTTGATCTTTATACAGGTATCCTGACATAATGTGTAAACAGCTATTATAGTATATAATTACAGTACACAAAGCAGAAGTGTGTACACCTGCTCTATATGCTGTAATAATATATTACATGTACATGTACATACAGTATGTACAGTATTTACTGTATATACTGTATATTCAGAACTGAAAGAGAAAACATACTTATATTCTTACTTATAGTCAAACCTAGTCATATTTTGACTAATATGACAGTCCTTCAAGTAACCAACCACTACAACGGGCACACTGACCTATAATGGGCACACTGACCTTCAAGGTAAATTGAGTGCTTCAGTTCGACTCGGTTCTGTGGGTCACACTCTCCTTGCCTATACTCAACTTGCACGTTCACACAAGACTCTTACATAGCTGACTGCTGATGCCTGTAGGGACACAGAGAGGAGTTATGAGTACATATTTTACCACCAAACCATAAACGAGAAACAGCAAAAAAACATTCTCAATTGAACTTTTAAATATCACATTAACACCATCCCATTCGCCACTTAGACAAATCATTCAGAACGTGTGACACTTTTTAATGCATTTTTTTATACCGGTGCTGTCAGCAGCTTGTATCGTACACAGAATTTTATAAACACCGCTGTTTCCACAGCACAATAACTACTTTCATTTCATTGTAAAACCCATCAAAACTCCAATTAGATATTTAGAGAGAAAAATAAGACTTTCAATTTGCCCAAACAAACCACTCCGTAAGTTAATAAAAAGGCATTATCATCCATCTTGTGCTCTTATTAGATTGTGTATTTATGCACGCTATCCTTTCAAGAGAAACAAGGGCTTCTGGGAAAAACACAAGGGGGGGAACGTTCAGTCTATGAAAAACACACTTTATAAGAGCGAATGATATAAAAGGAAAGAACTTCATTTATTAAGGCATCTCATAACTTAAATAGCTTGATATTATTGTTCTAAGCTTTTTTATCCAGGTGCAGTCGCTCTTATTTCATAAACCTATCAATATAAAAAAAGATATACACAGAACTATTTTTCTCTATGCTATATTGATTTGCTTTAGTAGCCAATTCCTTTGCCAGATAAGGGCCAGAAAAAGTAGAAATAAAAACTTCCTAAATTCCAAATAAAAATAAAAAAAATAGACTAATAACCAAACAATTTCATTTTAGACCAGATAAATACTCTAAAAACATAATAAATAAAAGCACTTATTACAGCGGGTAATTACAATGCTAATTATATTGCTAATTAGCTTATTGTGATGTATATTGTGAATGGGGCCTCAGATCACACAGGAACAAAGTCAAAACAGACGTCAGCCTCAATGATAAGATCTCTTTTTTGGCAAAATATTTCCATTGTCCATGTGACTGTTGTAGAATGAAATCATTCTTAAGACCTTTGGTCTTAAATATTGCAGAGGCTGATTAGTCAAATCCACAAAATGATTCCCTTCAGGGATGGTGCATTTCTAAAACCATATCTGTGTCTTGCTGAGACATATACAACTCATACTCCACTCACATAGTCACAAATCAATAGTTTTGTCAAATTTCCTACTACAGCATACCAACAGCATGATGTAGCAATATGTATATACTCATCACTCTCCTCTTCTGAATGGAAAAAATTTTGAGCATAATGCACTGATGCCATATTTTAACATTTGATTCATTAAAAAAAAACAAAAATTGTTGCTAGTCAAACCATCCGTCCTCTATTTTGGACCTGAAAAAAAGCATCTGGCTGGGATTTCAAAATTGGCCACAAATGTCCGATATTTGGCTTTCTTCATATTGACATGCAGTTAGGACTCTCATACATCTGTGTATTTGATACTAGTCTCCGCACCAGTTTTCGTTTTTACATGTCCTAACGTGATTATTCTGACAGAGAGCAGCAGACTAAGTGACCAGTCTTAAAAAAAAAAAAAAAATCTCTCTCTTTCTCACCCTCCCACTTGCTTTCTGCACACACAACCGCGTGACATGCTCTGTGCTCTCAACCAGAAACATCAATAATGTAAGCTGCGAAAAAAAATATTGACTTTGAAATATACTACTTATCAGGGAAACGTAAACTAGTAGGACAGATAAAAAAAACCATGATTACAATTTTACAACCCCTTCCTCTGATATTTGTAGTTCAACCTCTGTACTTCACCTGTAAAGCTGGTACTTCAATGCTAAAAAGTCAGAAAATACAAAAACAAAACACATGTGAGTGGTGAAACAAGCATCTACACTTTTTATTTTTTGATTTACACATTCAAATGTATAAAAATATTATAAATTTTTTAAATATATTTATGTTACAATAAATGTAATGTATTAAATATATCAAATACAATGCATTAAATACCCGACCCCTTTTGGGCCAACCACAATATGGTCACCTTAAATAAACAAATCCCCCTTCTCCCTAATGTCCACAAATTAATTCATTATTTAATAAAAAAAAAGAGAAAATTATTGGTATGTTTGATATGTTTTAAATCACATGCTTTGTAACCAAAAAAAAGAATGTTGTCAAGTTACATTTTTCTTTCTGTGGACAAAAAAGCAAAAAAAGCAAAGCAGAAATAAGTAAAAACCAGGCAAACAGTGAAATGAATGGAATGCTTATAGCATGCTTCGAGAGCAGCAATGTTTGACATAAAAATATTCACTTCATTATGTTCAAGGAAGGGATGATCTGTCATGACATGAACTGTTTTTCGGTACATTTTTTAAGCATGATCTCACAAACAAAACAAAAAAATGAAAAGAAATTAAAGAAAAGAAAAAAGTACACACCCACAAAGTACAAGACTAATAATTCGTTTTGACTGATGTCTCGATATTTAATAATGAAAGATGATTCATTTAGAATACGAATACTGTATGTCTACTGAGCATTATTCATAGAGATTCTTTGAGAAAAAATCTATTATTGTATTGATCTGGATATTTATCTAGAGATGGGGGGGATCAAGTGTGTATTGTGATTAGAACTTAAGAGGCATATCAAGGCCATGGCATTTCTAAGAATTAAAAGGTGTTTGTTTAGGCTGTATTGCCAGGTAACCACTGTGTTTAGATCTGTGTTCCACTTGTTACACCAGAAAGCCTTATCTACGTTTTTGATTATTGTTCAATAAAACAATAAATCAATGTTCATCTTGTCAAAAAATCTAAAAGTGCCATTTTCGATCAATAAGGAAAAGGTTAGAAAACATAACATGCCTTCTGAGAATACAGATAAGACAAAACGTCAGAAAAAAGGTAAGTTGAGGTAATGACAGAGTATGTTTATCTTGCAAAATGAATGAATGCATTTTTGGGATATCTACGCAAACAGCAACCTGTGACTACAGTTGCGTAGCTTGATCACAACAATATAGGGAGGGTATATGTAACAAGCCAACTTCTCATTATGAAATCAAAGTTAATAATTTGCCTAACAATACACCACCTGCCTCCACCTGTGCCATTTTTATTTAATGAAATGCAGGTTTAAACAGACTGGGAGAGGAGTGACATGACGTTCTTAAAAAATAGAAAAACAAAAATATCTGAAAGTTTAACTGTAACATAAATTCCTGCTAGTCAATTTTCTGGCACTTTCATTTAACCTCTTCAAGTCTGTGGACCCGTCAGCAGGTCCAATAGGGGGCATTATGTCGCGAGCAAAGTTTATGCTCAAAATGTTCAAGTCTCCGAATACATAAATCAGGCATATGTATCATTTGAAAGCATAGAATCTGAACTTTTCATAGATAACCATCACTTCTGCATTTATGTTCCATAAAATAACAAAATAAGGCCTGAAAGTGCCACCTAGAGGTCATGTGGTAGAAATATTTATATGAATATAAAAGTCTTTTAAATAGCACTTAAATAGATATATCAAATGAAAACACTCATTCTCATTCTTTGTTGCCCTCATAGCACAGTTCGAAAGATTTTCAAAATAATCACAAAGTGAAATATGATTTCTGAAAGACATCAAATACAAATGTCTCTTTCGTCGCCGATCACTGCTGCTGTAATCCATTGTTATATCTTAGAAGTCCAGAATAAAATATGTGGTCCAGCAGGAAAAGCATGCTAAACAAATCATCGGAAATATATGTTATCAAAATATGTGTAGATTAGATACAACATCACAAAGTGGAGAACCTCTTCTAATGACATCTAGATTGAGCTTCTAGTCCATTCAGTGGCTGAGATATTCAGTTAAACAATGGGGGTGGTGCATGAACTGAAAATTAGACTGAATGTCTATGGACGAGCACATATGTGAGGGCTAAAATGTGTTAGAGCGCCACCTACATTTCAAATCAGCAGTTTGTGATGGAAGGTGGAAGACAAATTATTTTCTCTAGTACTTGCTGCCATCTAATGGAATAAGACTTTTTGGAGGGAGATGGCGTGAACAGAGCCAGAATTACATGCTTACAATTTAGGACAAGAACAAAAAACAAAAAAATTTTTTTTTTATCCTATTCATCATAAGACCAAATTTTGGCAATTAGTCCACATTATGTGTAAATAGTGATCTTTTAAATTTAAGCGTGAAAAATTGCATGCATCAGCCCAAAAATGTTGAAGAGTTGAAGAGGTTAAAAGAGTAATTCACCCAAAAATGTAAATGATGTGAGTATTTCCTCACCCTCATGTCATTCTAAATCTGTATGTTGTTATTTTCTTCAGTGGAACACAGTTTTCCATACATTAAGTTCATAGTGACCACGTTCACTGATAGTCTTCCCCTACAATGAGCTGTTAACTCGAGAACTGCTGGGAATAGACCATTGAGTCAGAGAGCCGTGAAAGAAAAGAACCAGTTCAAAAGAATGATTTGTTCACAAAATGAACTAATCCATTTCAAGTTAACAGACATCATTATGTGGAAAAAAGCTGCAACTAGATTCTTCAGAATTCTTCCTTTGAGTTCCACAGAAAAAAATAACAGCATACATGTTTGGAATAAGGGTGAGTAAATGATGATAGAATTTTTATTTTTTGGGAGAACTATCCCTTTAAGAGCTCCCTCCTTTCCTTTTCTTTCTGTACAACCACCCATCTAAAGAAAAAAAAACATTAGTTCAAAAACACAGGCCTAGGTCACAAACTGAACTAGAATGGCTGGATTTTTCCCCACACCACACTATTTCAGGTACCTCCTTGATTTACATTGAATGACTAGGGATGCACCTGTGACTAGTATTTCGTGAATATTCTCGAAGTGCTGCTTTAGCTGATCGAGTCATTTATGCCCATTACACATCTGCAACAAACAAGTTGGTTTCAACAAAATCTGGTCTGAACTGCAGATCTGAGAGAAGACAGGATAAAGCTTTATTCTCACTCCAGATGTAATGTGATCATTCGTTCTTTTTATCTATTAATGATTTCAAAGGCTTCCAACCATTATTGCTTTTATTCTGTGGAATAAAACACAGCTGCTCTCTTTGTAGTGTGTCTGTGTGGGTGTATGGGCTCCTGGTGTTGCATGGAGGGGGTTGGGATGCTGGGGGGGGGGGGGGCGCTACACAAAAAGGAATGAATATAACTGTTTAACGATAATGTCCATATTCATGTTTTTCACTTAGTATAAATGCTCCACAACATAATAACAATGAGAGCATTTCTACAAGCTGTTTTTAAGATAATTAGCATGTAATCCTGATCATGATCTTAAAGGGATAGTTCACCCAAAAATGAAAATTCTGTCATCATTTACTCAGCGTCATGTTACATCTGGGCTCATAGAAACCAGGAAGTAATCATGTTCATATAAACAATGATGAGCGTGATTTGGAGGTTGCATTTTCACTTCTAAAAAATGTTTACTCCATTGACAGTTTTAGGGTTGGGGTTGGGGTTTGGGTAAGGGAGTATGGACAATAAAGTAACCTTCCTGTTGACTGTATTACATCATTTACAACTACAAAAACAATGCACTTTTGGTGCCACTCTGTGGATATTTTACCCAAACATGGGAAATCACTCTCTCCCACATGTTGAACAACACTTCGACCACAGCATCGGCCACTGGGGGCCAGTGATAAGAATTTCAGCACATACCGATTTCAGCAGCAGAACCTTCTACCTGTTGCCGAATTCACAGTGTGATCAGTCTGTATATATCTCAAACCACTTCTTGAAGTGGTTGGGTTGCTATCCGTCTCAGATTTGTCTTGGAGGGCATTTACAATTGATCTTTTCCTGATCGGACAAGCAAGATATGAAACAACCCTGAAAACACTCCGTGTTTGCCGTGTGCTGTAGATGCTTCAAATGTTACACAGTTTTCAGAGAGAAAGATAAATACTCAGTGAATGGGCTTGATAACTTGTTGATTATGCATGCAAGGAGTGCCACTGTCTATTATTGGGAAATTTACACCCTTCGTGTGATTTACAGAAATCAGTAGTGCCCACAAAGCAGTAAAACTCTAATTGTTTCTTCCATTTTTTTAAGTCTGTCCTCCATTCAGGAATCGGTGGGTAATAAAGAGCATTTTTAATCAACCCTCTCTTGCCGATGGGTTGACGTTTGAATGGTCTGGCCCCCAGATTTTACTGCTGAGAACAATGAGGGCTAAAAAGATTAGGGCATCTCATACTGTAAGTGAGTGGGATTCTGCAACACTTGGCCCTTTTCTACACTCTGCTATGGTCAAGGTAGGCCATTACTCTCAAAATATATCGCTCAACTGTACAGATCACCTCTAAAATTATTTTGTTATTTTTTCTCCCCTTTTCTCCCCAATTTGGAATGCCCAATTCCCAATGTGCTCTAAGTCCTCGTGGTGGCGTAGTGACTCACCTCAATCCGGGTGGCGGAGGACGAATCTCAGTTGCCTCTGCATCTGAGACCGTCAATCCGCACACCTTATCACGTGGCTTGTTGAGCGTGTTACCCCGGGGACATAGCACGTGTGGAGGCTTCACGCTATTCTCCACGGCATCCACGCACAACTCACCACGTGCTCCACCGAGAGCGAGAACCACATTACAGCGATCACGAGGAGGTTACCCCATGTGACTCTACCCTCCCTAGCAACTGGGCCAATTTGGTTGCTTAGGAGACCTGGCTGAAGTCACTCAGCATGCCCTGGATTCGAACTCTTGACTCCAGGGATGGCAGTCAGTGTCTTTACTCACTGAGCTACCCAGGCCCCAGGTCACCTCTAAAATTGTTAAATTTTTTTACAAAAGTTCACCAGGAAGTCCTGCTATCATTGGGAAATGTATGACTCATTGTGTATTTTGAGATCAAACCTCTACCTAATTCTTCATGGCAAAATTGTGTAATAATACAAGGTTCAGTGCAACCAAAGCCAAAATTCCCTGAGGTCAAGTTACACCCAATGCCAGTAGACCAAACATACAATTCATGATAAAATATGAAGTCTATATAGGCCATGAATGGTGCATGCAAATACTATCAAAAGTATATATATATATATATATATATATATATATATATATATATATATATAAATACAGTATACATACATACAGCTCTGTAAAATGAGACCACTGCAAAAGGATCAGTTTCTCTGGATTGACTATAGGTATGTCTTTGAGTAAAATGAACATTTTGTTTTATTCTATAAAGTACTGACAACATTTCTCCCAAATTCCAAATAAAAATATTGTCATTTAGAGCATTTATTTGCAGAAAATGACAACTGGTCAAAATAAATAAATAAAAAAGACGCAGTGTATTCAGACACATTAATTTTTATACAATACAATTCTAATGTTTTAGATATACAATATATATATATATATATATATATATATATATATATATATATATATATATATATATATAGCAGTTGTGCTGAAAAGTTTGCATACCCTGGCAGAAATTGTGAAATCTTGGCATTGATATTGAAAATATGAATGATCATGCAAAAAAAACTGTCTTTTATTTAAAGACAGTAATCATATGAAGCCATTTATTATCACATAGTTGTTTGGCTCCTTTTTAAATCATAATGATAACAGAAATCACCCAAATGGCCCTGATCAAAAGTTTACATACCCTTGAATGTTTGGCCTTGTTACAGACACACAAGGTGACACGCACAGGTTTAAATGTCAATTAAAGGTTAATTTACCACACCTGTGGCTTTTTAAATTGCAATTAGTGTCTGTGTATAAATAGTCAATGAGTTTGTTAGCTCTCACATGGATGCACTGAGCAGGCTAGAAACTGAGCCATGGGGAGCAGAAAAGAACTGTCAAAAGACCTGCATAACAAGGTAATGGAACTTTATAAAGATGGAAAAGGATATAAAAAGATATCCAAAGCCCTGAAAATGCCAGTCAGTACTGTTCAATCACTTATTAAGAAGTGGAAAATTCAGGGATCTCTTTATACCAAGCCAAGGTCAGGTAGACCAAGAAAGATTTCAGCCACAACTGCCAGAAGAATTGTTCGGGATACAAAGAAAAACCCACAGGTAACCTCAGGAAGCTCTGGAAAAAGACGGTGTAGGCTGTTTCAAGGAGCACAATACGAAGATACTTGAACAAAAATGAGCTACATGGTCGAGTTGCCAGAAAGAAGCCAATGCCCCAAAAAAGCCCGGTTACAATATGCTCGACAACACCTTGACACGCCTCACAGCCTCTGGCACGCTGTAATTTGGAGTGACGAGACCAAAATAGAGCTTTATGGTCACCACCATAAGCGCTATGTTTGGAGAGGGGTCAACAAGTATTGTGCTCCTTGAAACAACCACACCGTCTTTTTCCAGAGCAGCCTGTATTTCTCCTGAGGTTACCTGTGGGTTTTTCTTTGTATCCCGAACAATTATTCTGGCAGTTGTGGCTGAAATCTTTCTTGGTCTACCTGACCTTGGCTTGGTATCAATAGATCCCCGAATTTTCCACTTCTTAATAAGTGATTGAACAGTACTGACTGGCATTTTCAAGGCTTTGGATATCTTTTTATATCCTTTTCCATCTTTATAAAGTTCCATTAAGTTGATATGCTAGTCTTTTGACAGTTCTTTTCTGCTCCACATGGCTCAGTATCTAGCCTGCTCAGTGCATCCACGTGAGAGCTAACAAACTCATTGACTATTTATACACAGACACTAATTGCAATTTAAAAAGCCACTGGTGTGGTAAATTAACCTTTAATTGCCATTTAAACCTGTGTGTGTCACTTTGTGTGTCTGTAACAAGGCCAAACATTCAAGGTTATGTAAACTTTTGATCAGGGCCATTTGGGTGATTTCTGTTATCATTTTGATTTAAAAAGGAATTAGGAACAACTATGTGATGATAAATGGTTTCATATGATCACTATCCTTAAATAAAAGAGTTTTTTGCATGATAAGTCATATTTTCAAAATCAATGCCACAATTTCACAATTTCTGCCAGGGTATGCAAACTTTTGAGCACAACTATACTGTATATACTATATATTACCAAGCCCAGAGATGTGCACGTAATTGCATCTTTAAGTAGGCTAAGAGTCACATATCAACAGAGGTGTACACATAGTTTATCCAGTTGAATCTGTCCTGCATTATAAAACACTTTAAAAGTGAGTGTGAGTGAGTGCAAGAGCCTTTCCTCACCCCACACTCCAAAACTGACTCAGACTACGTTGCTGCAGGATTATACCTGGCCCACCTCTGCCCACCAATTGGCAATGCCACTGTAAATTCTGGAGCTAGCTGTAGCCCAGGCTTGAGTAATTAATAAAAGCCCCATTACATGCCTTGTGGCCGTTGTTTGCTATTTCAACACTCCATTTGTGCCACGATTACAGTAATTATCAGTCAGCGCCATTAATTCAGCCAGCGATGCTGGAACTGCATACTAATAAATTGGGCTCTAAAAATTTTTACCTTTCAAGGAGTTGATGCTGGAGTCAGGGAGTCTTCTAGTGACTCTGAAAGGCCCCTTTGAATAGTTCACATTTCCCCCTTTGATTATTCTCTTTCCCTGCAAAATGAATCTTTATAAAGCTTAAATCCTAAATAAAATGAAATTAGCAGACTGCAAAATATTGCTTTCTTTTCGGCGCATATTCCCCGGTGCCTGCATGCAAATTATAATGCTTATTTATGTAAATTAGGTGCTGTCTTTAATTAGTTTTGCTTGAAGGCATTAAAATACATGTATTCTTTCCCCAAAAAATTATTTGTTTTGTTGCTCTCTTTAGTTGAGTTCAAAATGACTTATTATGCTGACTAAAAAGCAATATTAATTTCACTGTTTTTTTCTCTCCTGACTTTTAGAGAATTATCTTCTCCTCCCACAGTTCCAGAGCAGGGTTTAGCATTAGCTGACAGCAGTGTAATGGAGAGGCTCTTCCTCAGGCTTCTCTCTGCTGTGAAGTGGATACAAGGCACTCTATGAGTCCCTGCAGACAACAGACGCCCCTCTCACGGGTCAGCACACTTCTCACGCTAAAACCCTTGTTCTTAACCTCCTATAGTCTTGTGTGTGTGCGCACATATAAATATATATTATTATTTATTTAAATAAGCTAAATATAGTGTGTATGTGCATGTGAATAATCTATATGTAGCGTTGCTCATAACTGTAGCATTTACACTTTCTATGGGATATGTGCTGCCATTCTCTGTACAGTCAATATCTTTTTATTGTTTTTTTTTTTTACTTTGTTTTGGGGGCTTTTGATTTATTCAGGGTTCCCACTCTTGTTGACCAAAGAATTTCCATGACTTTTCCATGGCTTTTACAGCTGTTCATGATTACTGGGATATGGATTAATAATTTTTTTATATATAGAGATTGACTGAAAGAGCAATATCTAACTGATAAAATACTTTCAAAATGAGTATAGAAAAATTAATATTCAATATAGAAAAGTCCATGTCGTCCTCATGACGTTTTAAGATTATATTTGTTTCCATGACTTTTACAGCCCTGGATTACAATTTCAAAATAGCCTGATAAGGGTGAGGCTTGCAAGCCAAAGGACACCATCCCAACCGTGAAGTATGGGGGTGGCAGCATTATGTTGTGGGGGTGCTTTGCTGCAGGAGGGACTGGTGCACTTCACAAAATAGATGGAATCATGAGGAAGGAAAATTGTGTGGATATATTGAAGCAACATCTCAAGACATCAGCCAGAAGGTTAAAGCTTGGTCACAAACGGGTCTTCCAAATGGACAGTGACCCCAAACATACCTCCAAATTTGATGCAAAATGGCTTAAGGACAGCAAAGTGGCCATCAAAAAGCCCTGACCCAAATCCAAAAGAAAATTTGTGGGCAGAACTGAAAAAGCATGTGCATGCAAGGAGGCCTACAAACCTGACTCAGTTACACCAGTTCTGTCTAGAAGAATGGGCCAAAATTCCAGCAACTTATGGTGAGAAGCTTGTGGAAGGCATGAGGGCAGTACATCCCACACACACTCAATCGGATTGAAATATGGAGACCAGGGCAACAACTTGAACTCTTCATCATGTTCCTCAATCCATTCCCGAACAATGTGTGCAGTGTGGCAGGGCGCATTATCCTGCTGAAAGAGGCCACTGCCATCAGGGAATACCATTGCCATGAAGGGGTGTATGTGGTCTGCAACGATGTTTAGGTAGGTGGCACGTGTCAAATTGACATCCACATAAATGGCTGCACCCAGGGTTTCCCAGCAGAACATAGCCCAGGGCATCACACTCCCTTCACTGGCTTGTCGTCTTCCCACAGTGAATTCTGGTGCCATCACTTCCCAAGTAAATGGTGCACACATACACAGCCATCCTCGTGATGTAAAAGAAAACATGGCCTTCTTCTACTGCTCCAAGGTCCAGTTCTGATGCTCGTGTGCCCATTGTAGGTGCTTTCGGCGGTGGTCAGGGGTTATCATGGGCACTCTGACGGTTTTGCTGCTATGCAGCCCCACACACAGCAGGGTGTGATGCATTGTGTGTTGTGACACATTCCTCCCATAACCATCATTAAACAAATGTGTCACTTGTGCCACAGTAGACCTTCTGTCACTTCGGAAGAGACGGGATAGCCTTCGTTGCCTTTGCCCATCGATAAGCCTTTGGTGCCCAACACCCTGTCGCCAGTGTTTGGTTTGTCCCTCCTCGGACCACTGTCAGTAGGTACTCACCATTGCTGACCGGGAGCCCCGCACAAGCCTTGCCCTTTCAGAGATGCTCTGACCCAGTCATCTGGCCATAACACTTTTGGCCCTTGTTAATGTTGCTCTGGTCTTTACTCCTGCCCATTTCTCCTGCATTCAACACATCGACTACGAGAACTGAGTGTTCGCTTACCATCTAATCTACCCAGACCTTGGCATGTGGCCTTGTAAGGAGATGATCAACGTTATTCATTTCACCTGTGAGTTGTCATAATGTTTTGGCTCATCATGTACGCATCAGTGTGTACGCATTATATATATATATATATATATATATATATATATATATATATATATATATATATATATATATATATATATATTAGTGCTGTCAAAGTTAACGTGTTAACACATCAACGGCAAATTAATTTAGCGGCACAAATTTTTTTAACTCCGTTAACGTGTAATATGACCCTTTGAATAAAACGTAGTTCATGAGAAGTGGGTTAATTCGCGCAAACGCTGCTAATGTCGCATGCATTGACCATTGGGAAAACAGATGGTGGGAGACATTATGCTGATACCTGCGACAAGCATTTGATCAATGTAGCACAGCAGTAGAACATGCCCGCAAAGCACAGATAGAGCATGGAACTTTGTAACATGATTACAGTGGCAAGACAGCTGCCATTTGAACACCTGCCTTGCACTGTGAGGTGTAGTACAAAAGTTGCGAGGCGTGGTGCGAGCACGAAATTAAAGTATGCATGCGAGGCGATCGTCTGTGTTCCGCAACTGCTACCAGGTCCTTGAATAACGTATAACGTGCCAGTAAAGGCAGCCGGTGGAGTTTCTGGTGCCCCCTTAGGGAGTTGGTGCCCTACACAGACTGCGTAATATGTGTATAGGGAGCGCAGCGGCGGTATTGATTACCGGCTAACGGAAACCCTGTTGCTATCTCCAAGGTTCTGTCACAGTGTCTCTGTTTGATAGTGCACTTGCCAATGCAGAAGTTGGAGACATTGCTGAAACCCTGCAGGTAATCTATGCTGTCATTAAACCATTTAATCCCACCTGCTACAATTGTGACCGGGGTCTAAAAGGAGTTGTTGATGTATTTTACACAGAGTTGTCAATTGTAAATGACAGTGCAGACTTTTTTTGCATGAGTGGTGCAAATAGCACATGACCAGAGCTATTTAATTCCACTGTGCTCCTGGAAAGATTATGTGTGTCAAAACTCCATAAAAAGAAGCAAATAAATCCTGTCATAATACACTTACAACTACCATATTTTGTACATAATTTGAATTGAGTTGTGTTCATTTTCTGTTGTTCAACTCTGTTGGTGGGGTAGGTTTTGTGTGGATGACTGAAAAATACATCTGGATGAAGCATATTTTGTCCACTCATGTTTATAAAAATATTGCGATTAATTGCGATCGTTAGCATTAATAGTTTGACACCCTTAATATATATATATATATATATATATATGATAAGTGATGAGTAGAACAAGTGCTACAATGGCATTGTCTCTTTCATTGGTGATTTAGCGAGTGTCTCGTAGTAGTGTGATTAAATGAGATTCAATTATTATTATTTTATTTAATTTTTTATTTTTTACTTTTGATTGACAACTAACTGTACAGAACAAAACACCCATTAAAAGACATTATTATCTGACAAACGGATTATGTAGATCCTGTCTTTAAACACAATGCATGGAACGAGTCAAATCAAACTTTTACTCTCAACACGCAGTGAAAGGAACTCTGTGCTGAACTTCTTCACCATTACACTACTCGATCACTGACAAATAAATGTGAAAATTTACAAGCTATTGGCTAATCACAGACATTTTTAGTCACATAGTGCGAAATTTGGTTGCATATGCAAATGAATTACTCGCATCATAGAGCTTTGTGCATAGAGTAAAACATGTTTCTCTCAGAGGACTCTATAGTAAAGAATAACATGAGTTAGTGATAAATTAGTTTTCTTTGGCTTAACCCCCATGCTACGGTTCAGCGTCAGGAATTTCGCTTGAACCATCAGATCCTGCCAGAAGGCGAAGATGGCAGGGGAGAGGAGCTTACCCCTAGAGCAGGACAGGACCTAAACTGGTGGTGTTGGGGTGGAGATGGGTGAAAGCCTTGCATCGTACGAGCATAGAAAGACAGCTGTGGGCCTTATGAGACATAGATCATAATAGGATGACATGCCGGAACTGTATGAATGAATGACATAATGCTACCACGAGAACTATCACTTACGCTTCCATATCTTATAATTTTAAGAATCTTTATTGGAATTAATCTTTCAAATGAAGATTGAGATTATCTGTAAATTAATTTTTTTACCCAGCCCTATTAGACAACAGTAAAGAGTGAAAATTATTCGGACAGGGGAAATAAAATTGTGACATATTGCAGGTCAGACTCAAACCTGCATCACCACATGAGCACCAAGGCTCAACTTGTCAGCACTGAGCATTTTGTGCTAACTGGTAGGACACAGCTCCAAAGAAATCTCTTGTCTCAGCAGCAGTGAAGCGCCACCCCTCACCTGTCAATCAACCGCTGCGCTAAAACAAGTGTTTAAACTTTGCCGTTTACAAGCAGCTTTAAAAGGAATTAACCGTCCAATCTGAAAATTTTAACAAATCGGAAATGCTTCACGGATCTCCTTTTTTGTGTCTGATATCAACACTTATGACAACCATGAACACCTGAAGCTCCTTTAATACAGGTAATCCACTAAAATAAAGGATAGGGGGCCTGTGTCACATTTATGTGACACAGTACATCATGATGGCGCCATGGATGGCCGCCTCGGTGTGGAGCACTTCTATTGTTTTGTTGTTTTTGTTTGTTTGTCCTGTGTTTAGTAATCTTTTTCCAGTCAGTTTTACCAGAGACGAACTGCTGAACATTCGACAGCATATACCAGTCAATCTTTTCCCGGATTTTGAATATTCGGACGTTTTGTTTGACATTTTAGTCGGAGGCGCGGCTGTGTTGTTTAAACGCGCTATGAGATGCAGGTGAGGGAGATGAGCAAGCTCACAGATACTGTTACATCATATATCAGTTTCTGTGAGAATATGTGCATTCCTACTACGACTTATTTAACAATGACAAACCATGGTTTACAGCGGAACTCAGGCAGCTTCGTCAGGCCAAAGAGGATGCTTACAGAGTTGGGGATAAAGTCTTGTACAATCAGGCCAGGAACACACTGAATAAGGGAATCAGAGTGGCTAAAAGAAGATAATCTGAGAAGCTGAAAAACAAGTTTTCCGGTAATGACCCTTCATCAGTGTGGAGTGGCATGAAACAACTTACAAATTACAGTAAGTTCTCCTATCCCCAACCCTGTGGTGGACCAACAACTGGCTGACGACCTGAATGTGTTCTACTGCAGATTTGAAAGGCCAAATATCACACCCCACACCCACTCTGACCTTCACTTCACACAAACACCAACACCTCCTGCAACCCCCCTCCTCCCCCCTCCTGCTACTCAACCTGCACTTAAGATCTGTGAAGATGATGTGAGCCGCATCTTTCAAAAACAAAAAATAAGGAAAGCAGAGGGCCCAGATGGGGTTTCGCCTGCATGTCTTAGATCCTGTGCTAACCAGTTGGCCCCCACCTTCACACAGATCTTCAATAGATCACTGGAGCAGTGTGAAGTCCCATGCTGCTTCAAATGTTCCACTATCATCCCCATCCCAAAGAAACCAAAAATCACAGGACTTAATGACTACAGACCTGTCACCCTGACGTCTGTGGTCATGAAGTCATTTGAGAGACTGGTGTTGGCCCACCTGAAGGACATCACTGGACCCTTTCTAGATCCCCTTCAATTTGCTTATCGAGCAAACAGGTCTGTCGATGAAGCAGTCAACATGGGATTGCATCATATCCTGCAATATCTGGACAGACCAGGGACATATGCAAGGATCATTTTTGTGGACTTCAGTTCGGCTTTCAACACCATCATCCCAGCTATTCTCCAGACTAAATTACACCAACTCTGTTCCCATGTCTATCTGTCAGTGGATTACCAGCTTTCTGACAGACAGGCAGCAGCTTGTGAGACAGGGGAAATTCACTTCCAGCACCTGTACAATCAGCACTGGTGCCCCCCAGGGATTTGTGCTCTCCCCACTACTCTTCTCCCTCTACACCAACGACTGCATCGCCAAGGACCCCTCTGTCAAGCTCCTGAAGTTTGCAGACGACACCACTGTCATCGGCCTCATCCGAGATGACGATGAGTCTGCATACAGAAGGGAGGTTAAAAACAACCTTGAGCTGAACACGCTCAAAATGGTGGAGATGATTGTGGACTTTAGGAGGAACACCCCAACACTGTCTCCCTCACCATTCTAAACAGCACTGTGGCAGCAGTGGAGTCATTCAGGTTCCTGGGCACTACCATCTCACAGGACCTGAAGTGGGAGACCCACATTGACTCCATTGCGAAAAAGGCCCAACAGAGGTTGTACTTCCTTTGCCAGTTGAGGAAGTTCAACCTGCCACAGGCGCTGCTGATACAGTTCTACTCAGCTGTCACGGAGTCTTTCCTCTGCACTTCAATAACTGTCTGGTTTGGTTCAGCTACAAAATCAGACATCAGAAGACTACAAAGGACAGTTTGGACTGCTGAGAGGATTATTGGTTGCCCCCTGCCCTCCCTTCAAGAACTATACACTTCCAGAGTGAGGAAAAAGGCTGGAAAAATCACTCTGGATCCCACTCACCCTGCCCACTAACTTTTTGAACTGTTGCCTTCTGGCCGACGCTTCAGAGCTCTGAGCACCAGAACCGTCAGGCACAGGAACAGTTTTTCCCCCAGGCTATCCATCTCATGAACAGTTAAAACTGCCCCTTTGAGCAATAATTAATGTGCAATACACAGCTTAGTCTTTTTATATTATCCAACACATCCTACCTCTTCTGCCATTACATTCCCTTGCACTGTACATAACCAATTTGTATTTAGATTTGCACTACATATGTGTATGTGTGTGTGTATGTATGTATGTATGTATGTATATGTATGTATGTATGTGTGTATGTGTGTATATATATATTATATATATATATATATATATATATATATATACACACACAGTGGTGTGAAAAAGTGTTTGCCCCCTTCCTGATTTCTTATTTTTTTGCATGTTTGTCACACTTAAATGTTTCAGATCATCAAACAAGTTTAAATATTAGTCAAAGATAACTACAAGTAAACACAAAATGCAGTTTTTAAATGAAGGTTGTTATTATTAAGGGAAAACAAAATCCAAACCTACATGGCCCTGTGTGAAAAAGTGATTGCCCCCTAAACCTAATAACTGGTTGGGCCACCCTTAACAGCAACAACTGCAATCAAGCGTTTGTGATAACTTGCAATGGGTCTTTTACAGCTCTGTGGAGGAATTTTGGCCCACTCATCTTTGCAGAATTGTTGTAATTCAGCCACATTGGAGGGTTTTCGAGCATGAACTGCCTTTTTAAGGTCATGCCACAGCATCTCAATAGGATTCAGGTCAGGACTTTGACTAGGCCACTCCAAAGTCTTCAATTTGTTTTTCTTCAGCCATTCAGAGGTGGACTTGCTGGTGTGTTTTGGATCATTGTCCTGCTGCAGAACCCAAGTTCGCTTCAGCTTGAGGTCACGAACAGATGGCCGGACATTCTCCTTCAGGATTTGTTGGTAGACAGCAGAATTCATGGTTCCATTTATCATAGCAAGTCTTCCAGGTCCTGAAGCAGCAAAACAGCCCCAGACCATCACACTACCACCACCATATTTTACTGTTGGTATGATGTTCTTTTTCTGAAATGCGGTGTTACTTTTACGCCAGATGTAATGGGACACACACCTTCCAAAAAGTTCAACTTTTGTCTCGTCAGTCCACAGAGTATTTTCCCAAAAGTCTTGGGGATCATCAAGATGTTTTCTGGCAAAAATGAGACGAGCCTTAATGTTCTTTTTGCTCAGCAGTGGTTTTCGTCTTGGAACTCTGCCATGCAGGCCATTTTTGCCCAGTCTCTTTCTTATGGTGGAGTCATGAACACTGACCTTAACTGAGGCAAGTGAGGCCTGCAGTTCTTTGGATGTTGTTGTGGGGTCTTTTGTGACCTCTTGGATGTGTCGTCGCTGTGCTCTTGGGGTAATTTTGGTCGGCCGGCCACTCCTGGGAAGGTTCACCACTGTTCCATGTTTTCGCTATTTGTGGATAATGGCTCTCACTGTGGTTCTCTGGAGTCCCAAAGCTTTAGAAATGGCTTTATAACCTTTTCCAGACTGATAGATCTCAATTACTTTCTTTCTCATTTGTTCCTGAATTTCTTTGGATCTCTGCGTGATGTCTAGCTTTTGAAGATCTTTTGGTCTACTTCACTTTGTCAGGCAGGTCCTATTTAAGTGATTTCTTGATTGACAGGTGTGGCAGTAATCAGGCCTGGGTGTGGCTAGAGAAATTGAACTCAGGTGTGATAAACCACAGTTAAGTTATGTTTTAACAGGTGGGGCAAACACTTTTTCACACAGGGCCATGTAGGTTTGGATTTTGTTTTCCCTTAATAATAACAACCTTCATTTAAAAACTGCATTTTGTGTTTACTTGTGTTATCTTTGACTAATATTTAAACTTGTTTGATGATCTGAAACATTTAAGTGTGACAAACATGCAAAAAAATAAGAAATCAGGAAGGGGGCAAACACTTTTTCACACCACTGTATATACACTATATTGCCAAAAGTATTCGCTCATCTGCCTTTAGACGCATATGAACTTAAGTGACATCCCATTCTTAATCCATAGGGTTTAATATGACATCGGCCCACCCTTTGCAGCTATAACAGCTTCAACTCTTCTGGGAAGGCTTTCCACAAGGTTTAGGAGTGTGTTTATGGGAATTTTTGACCATTCTTCCAGAAGCACATTTGTGAGGTCAGACACTGATGTTGGACGAGAAGGCCTGGCTCGCAGTCTTCGCTCTAATTCATCCCAAAGGTGCTCTATCGGGTTGAGGTCAGGACTCTGTGCAGGCCAGTCAAGTTCTTCCACACCAAACTCGCTCACCCATGTCTTTATGGACCTTGCTTTGTGCACTGGTGCGCAGTCATGTTGGAACAGAAAGGGGCCATCCCCAAACTGTTCCCACAAAGTTGGGAGCATGGAATTGTCCAAAATCTCTTGGTATGCTGAAGCATTCAGTGTTCCTTTCACTGGAACTAAGGGGCCAAGCCCAGCTCCTGAAAAACAACCCCACACCATAAACCCCCCCCTCCAAACTTCACAGTTGGCACAATGCAGTCAGACAAGTACCGTTCTCCTGGCAACCGCCAAACCCAGACTCGTCCATCAGATTGCCAGATGGAGAAGCGTGATTCGTCACTCCAGAGAACGCATCTCCACTGCTCTAGAGTCCAGTGGTGGCGTGCTTTACACCACTGCATCCGACGCTTTGCATTGCACTTGGTGATGTATGGCTTGGATGCAGCTGCTCGGCCATGGAAACCCATTCCATGAAGCTCTCTATGCACTGTTCTTGAGCTAATCTGAAGGCCACATGAACTTTGGAGGTCAGTAGCGATTGACTCTGCAGAAAGTTGGCGACCTCTGCACACTATGCGCCTCAGCATCCGCTGACCCCGCTCTGTCATTTTACGTGGCCTACCACTTCGTGGCTGAGTTGCTGTCATTCCCAATCGCTTCCACTTTGTTATAATACCACTGACAGTTGACTGTGGAATATTTAGTAGTGAGGAAATTTCACAACTGGACTTGTTGCACAGGTGGCATCCTATCACAGTACCACGCTGGAATTCACTGAGCTCCTGAGAGCGGCCCATTCTTTCACAAATGTTTGTAGAAGCAGTCTGCATGCCTAGGTGCTTCATTTTATACACCTGTGGCCATAGAAGTGATTGGAACATCTGAATTCAATTATTTGGATGGGTGAGCGAATACTTTTGGCAATATAGTGTATGTGTGTGTGTATATGTATGTGTATATGTATGTATATGTGTATGTATGTGTGTGTGTGTGTATATATATGTATATATATGTATGTATGTATATATTGTCTATTGTGTATTCTATATATAATTTTGTCTTTTCAATATTTATCTATTTTTTTATTTAATTTTAATAATTTTTTTAAAGTCTTGTTGCTGTTTTTGTATTGTTGTGTACTGGAAGACAAATTCCTTGTATGTGTAAGCATACTTGGCAATAAAGCTCATTCTGATTCTGATTCTGATGTGTTTTGTTCTTGTTTTCATGTGTTTTATTTTCAAGTTTAGTTCCTGTTCCTGTTCCTGTCATGTCATGTGATTTCCTGTTCCCTCATGTGATCTTGTCATGTGTTTCCCCTGTTCATGTGTCTTGTTTTCATTGGTTCATTGTTTGATTACTTTGTTATTAGTCTTTTCATTGGTTTAAGTTCATTTAGTCTTGTTATCTTGTTTATAGTTTAGTCTTGTGGTTGGTTGTCTTGTTTACCTGTTACCCATGTCCTTGTATTTAAGCCCTCATGTTTGCCATTGTCTAGTGTCAGGTATTGTTAATGTAACGTAGTCCATAGTCAAGTCAAGTCAAGTCAAGTCATGTTTAAGTCAAGTCAAGTCTATAGTCATGTCATGTCAAGTTAAGTTTAGTTAAGTCGTTCATGTTTATGTTTTGTTTTGTTCACATTTATAATTAGGGTTACTGGTTATCACGTTTGGAAATAAACTGCACTTGGGTTCGTCACTTCATCGTCATCGTCTTCATCATCTTTGCCAGCATACCTGTTACATACCAGTTACAGAATACCTGACCACCCATAATGAACCCAGTAGTTCAGCTCCTTCGTCTACACCAGGGGAGTCGTCCCCTGGAGGAGTATGTGGAGGAATTCTACACTTTGTCCTGCAGAGTGTATTATAATGAGGTGGCCCTCAAGGACTGTTTCCGTTTCGGGCTTAATGAGCCGATTTCCTCGTTGATGCCTGACGGTCGGTGTGCCGACGGCCTTGCTCAGTATATCGACCTTGCCCTATTGATGGGTGGTTCACCATTCACCATAGCTGCCCGTGTTCATGACCACAGAGGTTGTCTCCGAGTCTCTGCCCATGTACATGACCATGGAGGTCGTTTCCAAGTCTCTGTCTATGCCCACGACCACAGAGGTCGTACCTGAGTCTCTGTCTACACCCACGATCACAAAGGTCGTTACCGAGTCTCAGTCCATGCCCACGACCACAGAGGTCATTCCCGAGTCTCTGTCAATGCCCACGACCACAGAAGTCGTACCCGAGTCTCTGTCAATGCCCACGACCACAGAGGTCGTACCCGAGTCTCTGTCTACACCCACGACCACAAAGGTCGTTACCGAGTCTCAGTCCATGCCCACGACCACAGAGGTCATTCCCGAGACTCAGTCCATGCCCACGACCACAGAGGTCGCTCCCAAGACTCTGCTCATGTTTACAACCACTGAGGTCTTTTCCCAGTCATCCAGGACTTTTTGTCTCGAGCCTACCACGGCTCTGCCTTCTATGGCTTTGCTCCTCGAGCCTACCACGGCTCCGGCTGCCATGGCTTTGCTCCTCGAGCCTACCACGACTCCGCCTGCCATGGCTTCATCCCTTGAGCCTCCCATGGCTCCACCTTCCACGACTTTGCTCCATGTCCGAGTTCTACGTCATGGCCGCCAAGCCCGAGTTCCACGTCATGGCTGCCAAGCCCGAGTTCCATGTCACAGCCACTCCAGAGTCAGCTCCAGGCCAAGTCACAGCCACGCCAGAGTCAGCTCCAGGCCATGTCACAGCCACGCCAGAGTCAGCTTCAGGCCATGTCACAGCCACGCCAGAGTCAGCTCCAGGCCATGTCACAGCCACGCCAGAGTCAGCTCCAGGCCATGTCACAGCCACGCCAGAGTCAGCTCCAGGCCATGTCACAGCCACGCCAGAGTCAGCTCCAGGCCATTTTAGCTATAATTTCTTCTCCATTTGCATTAAAATGTGAATCACCAAAAACACAAGAAGAAGAATGTGAAAGTGAAAATTTAAAGTGGAGGTTGACTGAGCAGGGATGAGAATTTATAGTAAAAATTAATTAAAATATTGATCTGTTTCTCACCCAAACCTATCAAATCGCTTCTGAAGACACTGATTTAACCACTGGAGTCTTATTGATTACTTTTATGCTGATCTATGTGATTTTTGGAGCTTAAAAATTTTGGCACCCATTCACTTGCATTTTATGGACCAAAAGAGCTGAGAAATTCTTCTAAAAACTTACATTTGTGTTCTGCTGAAGAAAGTCATATACATCTGGGATGGCATAAGGGTGAGTAAATGGTGAGAGCATTTACTCTGCATGCATGCAATGTGTCATCAATTAAATGCTAATACCAATGTAAATCCATGTGCATTGTCAGCTCTGGCCTCATACTTCCAAAATGAGGTGCGATGACCTCTTAAATGACTTTCAGATGGCTTTTTTGTTTTTTTATTTTAATATTTGTTTAAAAGGATTTTCAGTGTTACTGTAAATCTCCCTCTTGACACTGTTTTTATGCATTTGCCGTTGATTTACAGTGCAATGTTGAGTGGCTATCGAGCAGAAACCCGCTGTGAGTCACGGCCGAAGGTGCCAAAACTTACGCAGTCGAACAGAAATACACACTGTCATGCACTCCGCTCAGCTGACACAGAAGGTTAAAAAGAAACATGAGCCACAAACAGTGAGCATTGGTCAATATTATATCAATATTCTATGAGTCCTCAATGGACCAGAAAGACTGAAATGGCATATTTTACGTAGTTAAGATCCCTCCACCCAATTCACACACATAAACTCTCTCATGCACACAAACACACCCGCATGATTTATAGTAAGGAAGCTGAGGCCATTACAACGTTTTTATTATTACTGTTCTTTCAAGGCTAATGCTACAATAGATTTTTGCATGACTGATGGTTCCCTGTAAACATTAGGAAGATTCCATTAACTTAGCAGAGAAAAGCTAAATGACAGCAGTTTGATTATTGCTGCTTTCCTTTCTGCGCTTTTGGATTAAAAAAATAGAATATCAATATCACATTTTTCTTCAATGAATTCATGATCCTCAGGTCTGACATCAAAAACAAGTCAAAACTCATCTGCCAATTCATGCAACTGCTGGTAATTGAGGTCACCATATAAATCATTTTGTTTCTGGAAGTCACTTCTGAAACAATCCTGGGGTTAAATGATGACTTGAATGAAATGGTCCTTCCTGGGGAACTTCCAGTAAATCAAATGACTTTGAAGTTCTGGCCATAGCTTGACTAGGGTAAAGCAAATTTACTGCCAAACTTTTTCAGAAATAGTTTATCCAAATATGAAACTTCTGTCATTATTTACTCACCCTAATGTTGTTACAAACTCATATGAATTTCTTCTGTGGAACAAAAATTTAGAAATTCTGACTGAAGGACAATTCGTTCACAAAGGACTTTTCTCATGAACACATTATGGAGAGCTAGGGCAGATGTCAAGATTTTCAGTGAATAAAGACTTACATTTTGGTCTGTTCCGCACACAAAGCTACTGTATTATCCTTTAGAAGACTTGGAATATAGCGCACAGGTCATATGGACTAATTTTATAATACTATGTTCATTTTGCATTCTTTTTGAAGCTTTAAAGCTCCAGTCCCCATTAATTGTAGTTGTATGGACAAAAGTAAATTCATCAAAATTTCTTTTTCTTTTTTTTTACCATGAAAGATAGAAAGTCATACTGGTTTAGAACGACGTGATGGTGGGTGAATAATAACAGAATGAAAAAAAATTTGGTGAACTAATCCTTTAATCTACATTAAAAAAAATGTCAGCACTTCTGTATAAAAAAAATGTGGTGGCAATATGCTGGAACTTCAATCAGTGTGGAGGAAATTCCACTTGTAATGAAGGGGAACTGGTTTGAACCATTGTTCTCTAGGTTTAAACCTCAACATCCATTTCACTCTCTCAACAAATCTGCAAGCAAAATGCTCCTGGCATGCACCTGATTGGCTAATTGATATCTTATGTGTGGCCCTCATGGGAATGGTGGCGGCGATGACCCGGATGAGTGCAGATCTCTCTCTCTCCCTGTGCCTTGTTGCCTTTGCAGGAAACAAGTTCACTGAGAACAGCATAGAGTAACACCCCCACCACCTTCTGCCAATTATTCACCGTGTGACCCATACCAGTGAGAACAAGAAATCTGTCTTGCAGTATGCAGTCATAAACATGCACGCCTAGCATTAAAATTGTACACGTGTGTGTGTATCTGCCTCTCATGTCTCGGCAATACACTGGAGCTGACGGAAACCAAGTCAACTGATCTTTTGCCCAAAGTGCTAATTTGTGTCACAGCTGTGTGTGCAGCACTGTTATTAACTGAAACGTAAACTGGATGCTATGTCTCACAATAACAAGATTCTGCAATAAAACCCTGTTTTAGGGCTTGATCTGGCAAAATACTGTGAGATTTATTAAAAGGTTCCTACAAAAGGAGTATGGTATTTTTCCATTGGATCAGTGGAAAACAAATCTCAACAACACCTGGTCATACCTGAAGGTTAAGGGTGCTTTCACACTTGGTTTGATTACTTGGACCGAACCAGAATTTGTTTCCTCCCCCCTCCCCCAGCACCTGCTGTTCTTGGTTCAAATCATATTATTTGGGTTCGCAGTCTGTTTGTGTCATCGACAAGAGTACAAGCAGCATCTGTTTACCACTGTAACTAGGTAACAACTCAAGAAGTCATCAGTTTCAATGTGTTATAAAATTATTTATCTCTTTGGAGGTATCACCAAAATTTTACATGCACAGAACGACACTTGTGTTTGCTTGCCGTGGATGCAATGAATGTGCAATGATGCGATGAATGTTGCCGTTTGTCTGCTGCCGGCCCGCGGATGCGTTGCAAGAGATGTGAAGAATGTAAGCTGCTCTCTGAAGGCGATTTATTTGGCGACAAGCAGGTATGAGAAATGCATTATACCATGAAAATTGCGATCGGGAGCCTGCAAAGATGCAGATTTTTCATCATTACAAGCGATTCACTTCCAAAATTTGGTACGATTGTGTTCATATCAGCAGCGAACCGTACTGGAGTTCAAATGAACCATAACCCAGATCACCTTTTCAAGCGGACTCGGGTGCAATTCGCTGGTGCACTAAACTCAATCTGCACTTAAGAGCTGTGAAGAGCATCTTCCTGAAACAAAAATGACAAGGAAAGCACAGGGCCCAGATGGTGTTTCACCCACTTGTCTAAAATCATGTGCTGACCAGCTGGACCCCATCTTCACACAGATCTTCAACAGATCACTGGAGCTGCTTCAAACACTCCTCCATCGTTCCTGTCCCAAAGAAACCCGAAATCACAGGACTTAATGACTACAGACCCATCGCTCTGAAGTCTGTGGTCATGAAGTCATTTGAGAGACTGGTGTTGGCCCACCTGAAGGACATCACTGGACCCTTTATAGATCCTCTTCAATTTGCTTATCGAGCAAACAGGTCTGTGGATGATGCAGTCAACATGGGATTGCATTATATCCTGCAACATCTGGACGGACCAGGGACATATGCAAGGATCCTTTTTGTGGACTTCAGTTCGGCTTTCAACACCATCATCCCAGCTATTATCCAGACTAAATTACACCAATTCTCTGTTCCATGTCTATCTGTCAGTGGATCACCAGCTTTCTCATGGACAGGCAGCAGCTAGTGAGACAGGGGAAATTCAATTCCAGCACATGTCCGATCAGCACTGGTGCCCCCCAGGGATGTGTGCTCTTCCCACTACTCTTCTCCCTGTATACCAATGAATGCACTGCCAAGGACTCCTCTGTCAAGCTCCTGAAGTTTGTAGACGACACTCCTCATCGGTCAAGAGGACAATGAGTCTGTATACAGAAGGGAGGTTGAACAGCTGGCTCACTGGTGCAGTCAAAACAACCTGGAGCTGAGCACGCTCAAAACAGTGGAGAGGATAGTGGACTTTAGGAGGAACACCCCAACATTGACCCCCCTCACCATTCTAAACAGCACTGTGACAGCAGTGGAGTCATTCAGGTTCCTGGGCACTACCATCTCACAGAACCAGAAGTGGGAAACCCACATTTATCCCATTGTGAAAAAGGCCCAGCAGAGGCTGTACTTCCTTCGCCAGTTGAGGAAGTTCAACCTGCCACAGGAGCTGCTGATAAAGTTCTACTCAGCAGTCACTGGGTCTGTCCTCTGCACTTCAATAACTGTCTGGTTTGGTTCAGCTACGAAATCAGACATCAGAAGACTACAAAGGACAGTTCGGACTGCTGAGAGGATTATTGGTTGCCCCCTGCCCTTCCTTCAAAAACTGTACACTTCCAGAGTGAGGAAAAGGGCTGAAAAAAATCACTCTGGACCCCACTCACCCAGCCCACTACCTTTTTGAACTGTTGCCTTCTGGCAGGCACTACAGAGCACTGAGCACCAGAACCGTCAGGCACAGGAACAGTTTTTTTCCCTCAGGCTATCCATCTCATGTACAATTAAAACTGCCCCATTGAGCAATAATTATGTTTATTATATATATTTTTATTATTATCTCTGTCTTGTTGTTGTATTGTTTGTGCACTGGAAGCTTCTGTCACCAAGACAAATTCCTTGTATGTGTAAACATACTTGGCAATAAAGCTAATTCTCATTCTCATAAGGTTCCATTCATTAACATTCGTTAATGCATTAGGTATCATGAGCAAACAATTAACAATATATTTTTACATCATTTATTAATCTTTGTTAATGTTAGTTAAAAAATATAATTATTCATTGTTAGTTCATAGTGCATTAACTAATGTTAACAAAACAACTTTTGATTTTAAAAACGTATTACTGTATGCTAAAATTAACATTAACATAGATTAATAAATGATTAATAAGTATTGTTCATTGTTAGTTCATGTTAACTATTGTTGTTAACTAATGTTAACAAATGGAACCTTTTTGTAAAGTGTTACCAGAAATGTAAATAAACTAATGCTAAGTAACATTTTATGAACTGCCGATTTGTAATCACAAATAACAATTGATTGCAAAATAATTAATTGGTGCAAAATATGTTTTCTTATAAAATCAAGCTTCCTGGCTCCAATAGTTTGCTAACATTCCCATGTTAGCTAAGTATATCTCATGGTATTTTTGGGAACTTCTCAAATGTAAGAAAATTAAAACTTTTTTAAAAAACGGACAGTTCCGACTCTATATTCTGACTGTAAAAAATAAGTTCGAAGCCACTGTAAAAGGACTATAAATGCATATCTGTGATATCAAAGTCTATATTAATGCACCAAGTTGCTACGATGCTTGGCAACTGTAAACAGCCAACAGTTAGACTAATGAACTATATTACTTGGCAGAAGAATTGTTTATTCTGATTATTATTCATAATAAATGCAACTGTTTGTTGAACACTGGTGTCTATAATAAAATTGCTGTTTTACTGTGATTCTACCAAGCTTTGCGCCATGCCTAAGAACACCCCTTGTAGTAAAATCATTGTAATGTATGGCCTATTGCTTTAAACTGCCCATATTACGAGTGATATCTGGCTGGACATAAATATGTAACTGCTCCGACTATCACATCTTTTGTCTTTTTGTGTTCCAATTTAACTAGAAAAACTAGTCCTACAGGAAATAATTCCATGTGTTAAGTTCAGAATACAGTATGTTTATTAAATTACTGAAACACCTCTCAGTATGATCAACACAGTGTTATGGAATGTGTGTTTATCTTCTCTATAATGTTGACATTTAGGACTACGTGCATCCCATAAAAGGGCAATTTGCTGAAAGAACATTAAAGAGCAGGAATGTGCACTTTTAGATACATTTTCCAGTCCATTTTTAAGAGCCTGTTGACAAGAAATGCTGAAAAAAAGCCACATCAGAGGCCGAGGGTTTATTTCATGTGGGCTGCATGCATGGGCAGACTGGGAAGAGAAATCAGCCCTGGATTCTACATGAAAACTGGCCCACAAGTTGTTGGGTGGTGTATCGCGGCCCCCTTCGGCATATTGTGCCATTTTGCAGCACTCTTCAGCATATCGCAGCCCTTTCGGCATAACGTGGCAGCCCGTTTCAGTTTATCGCAGCCCGTTCGCCACCGTTCAGCCCTGTTTCACGGCCGGCCCACTGGGAAAAGTCCCGGCTCTCCCTATGGCCAGCCCGCCCCTGGCTGCATGGTTTGGCAGCACTATTAGACGTGAAATGTTATCAGTGAAGCGTCATGTTTCAAAGCCTGCAGGGCCCATCTCCCCTTCCCAAGCACACAGACATGCAAAAAACACTTTCTGTCCCAGAATTTCACAAATGTCGAGTTGAATCCTCATCACTTCTTTGTGTGCACTGAGGCCAATCAATCTTGATGAGAGAATGAAATAATTGAACTCACCAGGAAAGGCCCATGTAATCCACTGAGGGGGAGGAGGTTTTTTCCCAACAAAAGTAAACAGAATGTCTGACATGAGACATATAGTTATTCTATTAAAACGTGCCTGAGACAAATAGTGATACATTCCCTGGGTACACAGCAAAGTAAGCATGCCAGTTTTATTTTACTGTTGCCACATGTCCTCTATCACACGTACACATTTTCACACCTTATTTATTTTCGTTGTTTTTTTACAAGGTGCACAAAAAGTTTAACCCCTAATGATATCAATAGTATACTTCTTAAAAATATTTTTACAATTATTTAGACTCAAATGAGATGAAGACATATCAGTAGACTAATAAAAGCTTTTTTTATTTGACATGGAGCCGGGCTGTTTCATGGGGGCCGCAATATTGAGATGGCTGGCTGAAAATGTCACATTTCTAAAATAATATGACCACAAGGTACCATATTGGTCAGGTGCAACATAAAAAAATTAATGAATGAAGTGTATAATTTCTGCGGCATTTAAAATACCTGTTTTCAAATTACTTACATATACATTGGTGGCCAAAAGTTTGGAATAATGTACAGATTTTGCTCTTATGGAAAGTAATTGGTACTTTTATTCACCAAAGTGGCATTCAACTGATCACAATGTATAGTTAGGACATTAATAATGTGAAAAATTACTATTACAATTTGAAAAAAAAAAAATTCAGAACTTCTTAAACTACTTCAAAGAGTTCTCAATAAATCCTCAATGTGCATCAATGATAGCTTTATAGATACTTGGCATTCTAACTGTCATTTTGTCCAGATACTCAGGTGACATTTCACCCCACGCTTCCTGTAGCACTTCTGTCTTGTCGGGCACTTCTCACGCACCTTACAGTCTAGCTGATTCCACAAAAGCTCAATGGGGTTAAGATCATAACACTCTTTTCCAATTATCTGTTGTCCAATGTCTGTGTTTCGTTGCCCACTCTAACCTTTTCTTTTGGTTTTTCTGTTTCAAAAGTGGCTTTTTCTTTGCAATTCTTCTCATAAGACCTGCACCCCTGAGTATTTCTCAAACTAGAGACTCTGATGTACTTATCCTCTTGTCTAGTTGTACATCCAGCCTTCCACATCTCTTTCTGTCCTTGTTAGAGCCAGTTGTCCTTTGTCTTTGAAGACTGTAGTGTACACCTTTGTGTGAAATCTTTAGTTTTTTTGGAAATTTCAAGCATTGTATAGCCTTCATTCCTCAAAACAATGATTGACTGACGAGTTTCTAGAGAAAGTTGTTTCAATTTTTGCCATTTTTTACCTAATATTGACCTTAAGACATGCCAGTCTATGGCATACTGTGGCAACTCAAAAACAAACACAAAGACAATGTTAGGCTTCATTTAACGAACCAAACAGCTTTCAGCTGTGTTTGATATAATGTGATTTTCTAGTACCAAATCAGCAATTTAGCATGATTACTCAAGGATAAGGTGTTGGAGTGCTGGCTGCTGGAATTGGGGCCTGTTTAGGTTTGATCAAAAATGACTTTTTCAAATAGTGATGTGCTGTTTTTTACATCAGTAATTTCCTGATTATACTTTGTGTCACGAACTCAAGGATTCCTCCCGCTCACCACCAGAGGACTCCCTCGCCCGAAAACTAGTAGTGTTCTGAACTACAATTCCCAGCATGCCTACCTGGACTGATTGACCCTCACCTGTTCCATATCCCAAGAACTATTTAAGCACTGAACATTCTAGGCTCAGTGCGAAGTCTTGTTCTGCCCCAGCTAACATTTCTGAGCATTTATACTGTTTATATTGCCTGCCTGTGTTTGACTCCTGCCTGTTTACAGATCATTCGGATTCTTTGCTACCTGCCCTGAACCTTGCCTGTTTACTGACCATGATTCTCCATCTGTCTACGCTGCTCTATTACTGGTGATTTAACCCTGCCTGTCTGTTTATGATTTACACCTCTTCTATTAAAACCTCTTCTACTTAACCCCAGTTCTCCTGAGTCTGTGTTACAGAAGACTTCGCCACCTACTGATCCAGTGGCGCTCCTGCAATTATCTACAGAGGTTTCTGCCCAAGCAAATGTGTTGGTGTACCAACAACAACTCGCCCGGCTGACTGCGCTAATGGTGGAATTAGTAAAAACCTTACAAAACCCCCACAGTCCTGCATCAGGCCAACCATCGCAGGCACCCCTGCCGAGTCCGGTAAATAACCCTCCCTCTCCTAACACATTCACTGCCAACCCATGACTTGCTTTTCTGGAAAGGTTTGATGGAACTTTATAAGTGCAAGGGATTTTTGATGCAGTGTTCAACGTTTGTCAAACAGCCCACGCTATATCCCTCTGATGACAGTCGCATCTCTTTATTTGCTCTATACTAACTGGAAGGGCTCTGGATTGGGCAACTGCTATGTGGTCCAATGAGGGATCAAGGTTCACCACTTTCGATAATTTCTCCAGCGCTTCCGAGATGTGTTCGAACATCCCAAGGGAGGAAAGGACGCTTGTGAGCTGTTACTCTCACTACGTCAGGGGAAAGACACTGCTGCTGAGTATGCGCTTTCATTCCACTGTCTCGCCACTCAGACTGTTTGGGTGGAGGACACACTTAAATTACTCTTCCAAAGGGGACTCAATCTGGAGCTACAATCGGAGCTGGCATGCCGCAATGAAGGGAAAACCCTGGACCAGTTTATTAATCTTGCCATTCGCCTAGATAATCTCATCCATTCGCGGAGACCAGTCAGCCTCCCAACTCTCACCCCGCAAACCACATTCAGCATGGGAGAAACAGAATCCATGCAGATTGGGCACACCCATCTGACAACGGAGGAGAGAGAATGCCGCATGAAACAACGTCTGTGTTTATATTGCGGACAGGCCGGACATCTACGAGCAACCTGTCCCGCACAGTCAGCCCAATCATCTAAACCGGCGGTGAGTAACGTCATAACTCCACTATATACATCTTCCTGTATTAAAGTGCCTGTAACTATAACTGTTTTGAAGGACATAATCACCACTCAAGCCATGATCAATTCAGGTGCTGCAGGCAATTTTATTTATGAGAATTTAGCCAAGAGGTTGGAGATACCACTAATTCCCTGTAAATCTCCTTTGGCAGTGGCAACGTTAGATGGACGCCCTCTGGGGACCTGCCACTTTCATTACACCAGCACAGACATCACTCTTCAAGTTGGCACGATTCACACAGAAAGGACACGCCTCTATGTCATTCATTCACCACACAACCCTGTAATACTTGGATTACCATGGCTTCAACAACACAATCCTCAAATTTCTTGGCGTGAGCACAAATTACCCAGTGGGACTCAACATGTTTCTCCAGCTGCCTAAAACCACTTTCACCTGTCTCTATCGGAACCACAACGGTAACTGAGTACTTCACGCCAGTGCTTAACCTTCCCTCTGAATATTATGACCTCGTCGAAGCCTTTAGTAAGGCCAAAGCATTACAACTCCCTCTTCACCGTCCCGGTGACTGTAACATTGAACTTTTGCCCGGCACTACACCACCACGAGGGAGGATTTTTCCTTTGTCTGAACCCAAGGCCGAAGCTATGAAAAGTTACATTGAGGAGGAACTGTCAAAGGGTTTCATCCAAACATCCACCTCACCCGCAGCGGCTGCCCTTGCATCGATTACCGTGCTCTCAATGACATAACGGTAAAAGCAGTGGTTCCAGCAGCACTTGAACAGTTACGAACCGCAAGATACTTCACCAAGCTCGACCTCCGCAGTGCATATAATCTCATACGCATCCAGGAGGGGGACGAAAATCCAGGAGAAAACAGCATTCTCTACCAGCAGTTGACACTACGAATACCTGGTCATGCCCTTCGGATTGGCTAATAGCCCTTCCGTGTTCCAGTCATTTATAAATGATGTGTTCAGAGATATGTTGAACCGGTGGGTAATTGTATACATCGACGATATTCTCATCTACTCGAATTCCCTAGAAGAACATATCACACATGTCAGAGTGGTCCTTCAACGTCTAATCCACCACCAACTTTACGCTAAAGCTGAAAAATGTGAATTCCATCAGACCTCTGTTTCATTCTTAGGTTACATCATCAGCTCGGAGGGAGTTGCCATAAACGACAGCAAGGTACAAGCAGTATTAAACTGGCCCCAACCCACGTCCGTGAAGGAGTTGCAATGCTTCCTGGGGTTCGCCAACTTCTACAGGCGGTTTATCAGGAATTTCAGTACTGTCGCCGCACCACTGACATCTGTGTTAACAGGAGGGGGCACCAGACTGTGTTGGTCTACAGCAGCCCTCCAGGCCTTCAGGAACTTGAAGTCCCGTTTTACCTCCGCCCCATACTGCACCATCCTAACCTCAATGCCCCATTCATAGTTGAAGTGGACGCCTCCAACACGGGAATTGAAGCCATACTTTCACAACGACATGGTACGCCTTCAAAACTCTAACCTTGCGCTTATTACTCTCGAAAACTATCTTCTGCAGAGCAAAACTACGATGTGGGCAACCGAGAATTACTAGCAATGAAAGCAGCCTTCGAGGAATGGCGACATTGGCTGGAGGGGGTTAAGACTCCCATTTCTCGTGCTCACGGACAATCGAAACCTTGAATATTTACGCTCAGCGAAAAGACAGAACCCGAGGCAAGCAAGGTGGGCGTCATTCTTTACCCGTTTTAATTTCACCATTACATATCGTCCTGGTACTAATAATGTCAAAGCCGATGCACTCTCTCGTCAGTATGAGTCTGATACCCAGAACCAGACGTCGGAACCCATCATTCCCAAGTCATTAATCTTAGCTCCAGTCCAATGAGACATCATGACCGAAATCATCCAAGCTCAGATTCAGGACCCCTGTCTGCCCTCCGGATAGGACCTACGTACCACGACCCCTTTGGGAAAGGACCTTACAATGGGTCCATACTACCACCTGTTTTGGACACCCAGGTATCACAGCCACACTTCAACTGCTTCGGAGCCGCTTCTGGTGGAACACGATGCAGGCTGAGACCATCTCATACATCAACAACTGTCCCACCTGTGCAGCAAACAAATCCTCCAAACAACCTCCTGCAGGACTCCTCCAACCGCTGCCTATCCCCCATTGTCCTTGGTCTCATATCACCATCGACTTCATCACAGATCTCCCTGTCTTCCAAGGTAACACTATCATTCTAAATTTAATTGATCGATTCTCAAAAGCATGTCGACTGATCCATCTGCCCAAGTTGCCCACAGCCTTCGAGACTGCAGAACATCTTATGCATCAGGTGTTTCGCTTCTACGGACTACCTGATGACACTGTCTCCGACAGGGGCCCATAGTTTACATCCTGGGTCTGGAAGGCTTTCTTTCAACAACTCAACGTGAACATCAGCCTCACTTCAGGACACCATCCACAATCAAATATTCAAACCGATCACTTAGATCAGAAGATCACACGCTTTCTCAGAATGTATTGTCACCAGAACAAAGCTGACTGGAGACAGTATCTGCTTTGGGCAGAGTATGCTCACGGGCATGACCCCCGAGCAAGAGGCTTATCAGGTCCGAGAACCCCTAGACTCCAGACATCGGGTCGCTCACTTCAGTACCTGGTAGACTGGGAGGGGTATGGCCCGGAGGAGCGGTCCTGGATCAATGCAGATGACATTCTTGACCCCACACTCACCTTTGAATTCCACAGGACTCATCCGGAAAGACCTGCCCCTCGACCCCATGGAAGACCCCGGCGTCGAATACCTCCTCGCGTCAGGAGCCGCTCACGGGGGGGGGGGCTCTGTCACGAACTCAAGGATTCCTGTCTGTTTACAATTTACACCTCTTCTATTAAAATCACATATGGATCTTAACCCCAGATCTCCTGAGTCTGTGTTACACTTTGTGATCAGTTGAATGCCACTTTGGTGAATTAAAGTACCAATTTCCTTCCGAAACAGCAAAATCTGTACATTATTCCAAACTTTTGGCCACCAGTGTAGTTCGCTCTGCATATCAAATTGAAATTTGAACATCGAAAAAATTACACAGATCATTTTTAATTCTACACCTGTTCTCATAATGTCCAACAATTTGTTTTGTTGAAATTTCTATACATGGGATAAAAGTGGGATATTTTGTTCTTGAAGAGCAAAGAGGTTTTCTTGCTGGCTGACAGATATGCAAAGGGCAGATGGTGGTTTTGGTAAAAAAAAATATAATAATAATAATTTACACTGGAAGAAATTCATTTTAAAATGTTTCTATTCACACTCATTTAACCAAAGCTATTTGAAATCCATAGGATATCTCTCTACAGTCATTTATCACTGTTTAATCTCAGAATACAGTTGTTTGTCAGGCTCATTTCAAGCAGCAGGAAGGAAAAAGATCCTTGATAACCGCACACCTTTCATCTTTCAGAAATCCCTGCACTGCCGCACCTAGGCTTTTATTCTTTAAACATCCCCTTATAGGTCCAAACTGCACCACACGGAATCTGATACACCTACAGATGGAAATAAAAATAGAGAAAAGTGAACTCCAGGCTAAACTTTAAAAGGAAAGAAATCTTAAGCCCCTTTGATGACAGTATAAAAACAGAGCACTGTAGGATATGTTCTGGAAGCAGGCTGAACATAAATCCACACAGAGAAATCTCTTTTTGTGATTCTTTTATCTTCTTTTAAAGGTAAGGTTCACCTAAAAAATTGTATTTTGTCACCCTCATGTCATTCCAAACTTGTATGACTTTCTTTCTACTACTGAAAACAAAAGAGGTTTAGCAGAAAGTTGATTCTGCACTTTTCAATACAACAAAAAAGAATGGATACCAAGGCTGCCCATCTCCAAAAAGAATAACAAGCACCAACTTAATTTGTTATTCACTGAAAGTCTTCCCCTCCATCGTAGCTCACAAATCTCAATCACATTCCCTTATATTCAAATATTGCATAACAAAAAGTGCATCACACCAGTTTTGACATCAATAATGCTAAAAGTCATTGGATCTTGTGTGCCTCATAACTGATTCTGATGCACCAAATTTGAGTATGTGTATGACAGTTATGGTGGTGAGAGTTATGTTTCAATACATAATGAATTAAGTTTTGGTCTGTTCCTAACACAAAATTATCATATGACTTGAAATATATAAAGTCATACCAACTACTTATATGGTAATTTTATGTGCTTTTTTAATAATTTTTTTTCTCCCCAATTTGGAATGCCCAATTCCCAATGCGCTCTAAGTCCTCGTGGTGGCATAGTGACTCACCTCAATCTGGGTGGCGGAGGACGAATCTCAGTTGCCTCCGCGTCTGAGACCATCAATCCGCGCATCTTATCATGTGGCTTGTTGAGCGCGTTACCACAGAGACCTAACGCGTGTGGAGGCTTCACGCTATTCTCCGCCGCATCCATGCACAACTCACCACATGCCCCACCTAGAGCGAGAACCACATTATAGCGACCACGAGGAGGTTAACCCAACGTGACTCTACCCACCCTAGCAACTGGGCCACTTGGATGCTTAGGAAGCCTGACTGGAGTCAATCAGCACACCCTGGATTCGAACTTGCAACTCCAGGTGTGTTAGTCAGCGTCTTTACTTGCTGAGCTACACAGGCCCCTGACCTTTTTCATAATTTTTAAAGCTTTACAGTCCCTGTCACCATTAACTTATATTGTATGCAAAAGAGCAGTGTGAGATCCTGACTAACATCTATTTTGTGCTGGAAGATTAAAAATCATACAGATTTGGAATGAGTAAATGATGACCAAATTTTCATTTTTGCGTGCACTATCCCATTAACACTCCATTTTCACACATACACACACAAAAAGAGCTTTCTTTGCAACAACAACTTGAAATTAGAAAACAAAACGCCTGTCGGGCTGGCGAGTGAGAAGCATGCTGGTTCTGGAATGGCCTGTGAAAAGTCATAAAAATATTTTCCTTTTTATTTAATGTTGCCCATAACTCAATGCAAGGAAAAGCTAATCAATAGCACCTTAATGAAAACTTGGGCCATATTTTATTTTGCCGCAGAGAAGGCCCGGATCAGCATTTGTTGCCTTGTTGTGTGCGGGGTCTGGCCCCGGGGCTGTTAGACAGATGTGCATCACACTCACAGATACCTAAAATATTTGCTGCCTTCACCGAGAAATGCTTTATCAACATGCCAAGTAGAAGGAGCGAGAATTTCTATGCAGAGAGCACCATTAGAAAAACAACACCCACAACAGTGAATCTATATTTCATCATTTCAGCTCAGCCATTGCCATAGTCAGTGACTTAATATTTGAGAGGAAGGAATACAGTGAAAGGTTATGGCTTCTACACCTTAAAATATTCCACCTACATTGATAACGCAGCGATCCCACAAACCCTTTTGTTTCAACCGAAATCAGCATAAATGCCAATATCTCTCACACCTAATAAATCTTCTGAGCTCACATATCGCAGAAAAGTATATTCACAGCCAAGCTCCCATATGCTTTCGATTTTTATTATAGTGTTTATGAAAATAAACACAATTACACAAATTATAAGACATATTGTGCATTTGCTCAAATCAGTAAACAACAAATCAAAAGAACAAGTTTAAATCTGCCAGACAACAAGATTGACTGACATATAGAGATGGTAAATTTTAATAGCACTAATTGTCTTAGTAATATCCAATTCTACATTTTCATTGCCATGACAACATAACGCCATAAACCATAAAATGGCCAAAAAATCAACAATATAAACAACTTTACAGCTCAAAAAATACACAAGTTTTAACAGAAGAATGTATGTGTTTTTTATATAATTATAAGCTTCACATTTCTGCCTTTAAACCCTCCAAAAACTGACCCCATTTACTTTCATTTTAAGTGCCTCACTGTTACCCAGATTTTTTTCTTTTTTAAAGTAAATGAGGAACGAATCTAAATAATTTTTTGTGGTAATCAATATTATACCACAAATGATGTCAATTGAGCTTAACTTGAATTGAACCCGGAATTTTCCTTTAATTACTTAAAGTTTACTTGAGTATTTACTTGAAAAACATGAAGCAATATTTACTTATTTGAGAAATACTTGATGGTTTTAATTTAATTTGTTAATATTTATATTAATATCTAACTTTTTAAATGAAAGAGTTTGTTCAATAGTTTTAGTTTTTGCTGTGGTATCAAAATGTATTGCAATATCAAAACACAATTTATACTGGTATTGACTACTGAAATTTTGGTATTGTGACAACCCTACGCCCAACAAACCATTTCCAGCCTTCTTGCAATTTTCATCTAAATGTATCCATAACTTTAACAGTTTATTGTCTCCTACCTCTTGCAAAACTACAGTGAATACAGTACAGTAGTATATTCTTGATCCCTCACACACTAAGGCCCAGACAGCATCAGGAAATGGCAACCACACACAAAAATGTGTGTTTAGCTCATTTGATGGGACTGAGAAAACAATTATTCATCAAAAAGGAAACTAATAACTCAAAGGTCAAGTCATAAAAAAAACAATATCAGGCCTGTCTCAATGTTCTGTGCAACAGTCACATTATGTCAACCAAAAGAGAGCTCTCCCAAAATGAAGAGATAAACTAACTGTGAAAAGTGTGCCAGAGTAGCTTCACATCATATCAACAGGCAGTATTAGTACCTCTGTGTAACTGTGTGCATCAAAATCCTGTTGAATTTATGGTAAAAACCAAAAGGCAGCTGTGGTTCCCAGAAATTCACAGTAAAAATATACAACATAACATATAAAATATAATACAAAAATTGTAATCTTAGATAAAATAAAACTTTAAATATAATAAAGTGTGATGAATGACGCATGGGCTTTTTGAAATTGGATTTTACATTTTTTTTTCCTAAATTATTTGTGTTATATATTGTATTACAATAAACATTATTTTAATAATATTTTACTGTAAAAGTATGTCTTGCTTGTTAATTATAATACAGATTTTCACTGTAACTTATAATTCAATAGATTCTAACATTCTGTAGCCTAATTTTTCAGTGTAGGCCTATATAATATGGCAACTTAGATTTAACCAATTAACCGTTTTTAAAGAATGAAAAAAAAATTCCATTAAAATTACAAACAGTTTTACTGTATGTGAGATAACTTAGTCAATCAGCCAATATTGTACTTTATGCATTTGCTTCATTTAAATCATCGGCACCATTTAGAAGTAGTTTTCTTTCAAATGAGTAACTCATTCATGCAGTGCTGGCCTGCAGAGAACTGTCCAACAGTGAGATGTCATTTGCATAGATTTGCATTGCCAGGATGCAGTGAGGGAGGGGAGAGCTGACAAGCCACTGACTTCTCTGTGATGCTAAAAGAGCTGACATGCTCTCCTAAACGTCAATCCCATCCCAAACAAACACACACATACACAAACACAGTGCTGCCTCTGAGCGCGTGGAGGATCTCAACCAATGACAGAAGTGGCATTACAAATTATTATTTTTATGCAAGTAAACAGATGTCTGGTCGGATTGTGAAAGAGTATATACATTTTCATGGCTTGTGAAAATGAAAGTTAATTATCCACTACATTTATAAGGGAACTGTGCCTGTAAAATCATAAAAAGACAAATTATTACAAAACAGGCATAATGACCTTGAGGCCCTTCTTGTTTACTGCTTGGGCCATTTTGCACAACTAAATGAAGCCCTTTACTTAAAAATCAGACATTTAGTTTTCAATAAAACATTGAAACAAAATAATTTATGTAATTTTCATAAATACACATTTTATAAATATTCTGTGTCTGTATAACAATAGATCAGAATGAACACATTTAAAAACAAATGTCTTATAATTTGTCTCTACATAGTTTTTTATTTACTTATTTATTGGATTTTCTGGATGGTGTATTATTGTGAATATAAAAGATATTTGCATGAAAAATAAAGTGCATTTCAAAAAAGTCAGAACAAAAATAAAACAAATGCATAGTTTAGAAAAAGACTACAAAACAAACTCTATGTGTTTGGATGTCCCAGTGGACACTACTGGATCAATTATCAGAAAGGAAAAGATATATAAGATCAGACACTCTTAAAAACAAAGCGAAAGTTTGGCTCTCAAAACTTTGCATGAATCCATAAAATTTCTGGTTAGATGAGACCAAGATGAGGCTTTTTAGTTAAATTACGTTTTTGACAAATCTAATGCTTTCAACATCAGAGACTGGGAAGACTGAGAACAATGAATGTCGCAAAATACAAGGGGACTTACTGTACTTCAGTAAAAAGAAAAGAATTAAGCTTGGGGGAATATTCATAATTGCACAGGACAATTATTTCAGACACAAGGGTAAAGGTAACACTGAAATGACTCTAGAACAAAAAGGTGAATGTTCCAAAATTGTCCACAGCCCTGATATCAACAGTTTGCCAAGAAAATTTGTTGCACTAGTTGGCCCGATTAACCAGAGGAATCTCATATACAGCTTTTCTTAACAACTTTCATTTATTCTGATTTTTGAAAAAAAAAAGAAAAAAAAAGAAAAAAAAATCACATGAGTCTACTTTAAAAAGAGGCTAGGGTTATGCTTATTGTCCAGTGTAATATAATTTAGGTTTGGATATAGTATGTCATTTTTAAACTTGTACTTGTAAAATGGGTGGACTTTAAGAGGTTTACGAATATTTAACAATGAAATGTTTATTAAGAGAGAAAAAACATCAATGTGCGATTTCTAATTCAGTGAAATGAAAAAATTGGTTAAGGTCTGATAACTGAATACAGGCATTTCGGTTTGACCATTGATATTCAAATAGATTGTCAAGCCAAAATATCACAGCAGTGCACCCTTTAACACTATAGACCTATCCTGGAGGAGCTCGGCCAGTGGTCTGTACAGTAGCGCATGATTTGAGAGCACAAAAAGAATGATGTTTTGTTTTCTCTGTTTCTGCATCTCTCTCACAGTTTTTGCTCTGGAGGCAGCTGCTGTTTATGCTCACCCTCAGGCCATTTGTTTGTAGCACTTCCTGGTCCCAGAGTGGCATGCATAATGCAGGAATGAAAATGTTAACAGTGGCAGATAAAATCGGCAAGGTGCCCCCACAAATCAGGGCAGTTTAGGAGCACATTTAATCATCCGTGCATAGGGAGGCGCTGCGATTTATTGTGGCATTTCTGAGAGATCAGGACCCCATTTTTTCCAGGGCCTTCCCAAGCTTCGTCCCCCTCCCATCGGACTCACATTGTGAGAGATCTTCTTCGCCCACTGGTGCAAAATTGATGTTGCTCTTTGTAAATGTGTATGCAGATGTTTGTTTGTTTTTTTTGCGGTTTGTTTTTGACAATATGTGTGAATAAATTATTTTAAACTGGACAGTCCCAACTTTAAATTCTGATTGGTTGAGTCACGTTTGAAACCGCAGATAAACGCACAGTCTACATTAATGTGCCAAGCTGCGATATTGTAACGTGTACTCAGACTCGAGGATGATGTTTGAACCCAAGCAGGTATTTATTGACACACAAACAAAGACAGCAGGTAAGTGATAATGTGACAGTACTGGGTTGCAGTGGTGATAGTTTACGTGATGAAGACTAATGCTGATAGAGATGGTGACTTTCCTTGAGGTGGAGGGTTTGCAACAACGAAGCTTGCGTTGAGGAGATGGACACTGGAGAGGAAACATTTGGAGTAGAAGAGTCGCTGGAGAGGAGAGGAACCGTTAACACTGGCGATACAGGTAAGTGAGTCTGTACACGAAGTTGAGACCAGACACTGAATGTAAGGGGAGTGAGGTTTATATAGAGGGGTTGATTGATGCAATGATTGGAGGCAGGTGTGGGTGATCAGTACTCAGGAGAGTGAGAGGGTTGAGTGAAATTGGTAGGTGGGTCAGAAGGATCCGTGACAGATATTGCTTGGCAACCATAAACAGCCTGCAGTTAGGCTAGCAAACTATACCACTTGGCGGAAGCTGCTTATTACTATTATTAATTATCAATAAATGTAACTATTTGTTGCCATTGGCATATTTTATCACGTTGCTTTTACTGTTGTTTTTAAAAGCAACAAGTTCTTATAAGCTCTTATAATACCTGCAACAAAATCTGATTGGATGAGCCACTTTTGAAGCCGTTATAAGCATCCTTGTGACAGCACATTAGTTATATTGTATATTAATGCACAACTGTAAACAGCCAATAGTTAGGCTAATTGACTATATTACTTGGCAGTTGAATCTTTCATTGTGATTTTACTGATTATTTATGTTTAATTTTGATCATAAATGTAATTATTTAACATTAGTGTGTTTTATTATATTGCTGTTGCCGCAATTTTATTAAAGGAATAAGTGACTAGGCACTAGACTTGAAGAGGACTACTTTGTATTTTATTGTAATTTATTTAATTTAATATTTAGTCTATTCACTTAGAAAACATTTATCCATAAATTATGTGATCCAAAGAGCATTTGAACAGTGGTGAAACACTTTCTTATGATGTGTTACATTCATACAAGCAGACAGAGGCCGCTTTCACACTGTTATGAGTGAAAAAGGTGGATATGGAGACAGTAGCTGGGTTTCCATCTACATTTTTTGCATTTTTTAAGTGCATTTCTAAAAATTAGACTATAGAAAATACTAATCGTTGCACGTTTCTATCCACTATGTCATGCGCACTGTCTTGAGGGAGCTGCCTTGTCTTGATGGAGAAGCTGAATGATCTCCTTGCTTCGGGGAGAGTTGTATTTGCAGGACTGGAGCAATTGTACCTCGTTTTATTTAATGCTGCCAGGAGATGCCGCAGAATAAGTGTAATATCAGATATAATGAGGGCTGAAATGGCTGCGATGACTACACGCCACCAGCTTCCACAAACCCAGGAGCGCCTGCACACAAAACTGTTCTGGTGGATTGAGAGGACCCACTTTAAAGACCAGCTGTGGGTTAAACATTTCTGCATGTAAGATGAATTGTGTCCCAATGTCGGACCTTTCGCTGGGCCAGTCACATCAAGCTATCACACACTCTTAACACATGCACAAATGCTCAAAACTTCATCGTATTGCGAATAAACTTTTTCCATCACCTTATTGCGCATTTTAAATAATGTGAAACTCAAGAAAATCGACCTCCTCCTAGCACATTAAATTTTAAGGGAATTTAGAGAGTTTATTAGCATATCAAGCACTTACATTCAGGATTTCTTATGCGCAATTTCAAAATGCGCATAAAAATATTTGGGTGGAAACCCAACTTTTGAGGAACTTTCCCTCTGGGAGCATAATAGAGAGAATCCATGTACAATCAGAAAGAGATGTTATTGTGTACACTGTTGGGTTTTGTAGGTAGGTTGGAGCAGCAGAAATAGTTAACCTTGTGTAAATTGTCATGTGAAATTTTAGCTTTATGCTAAGCTAAAATGCTATTTCTAACCCTTTAACATGCACCTGTTATTTTTGTCAAATTTTTTGATCAAGAAAATCCACATTAGATCCACAGAAGATATTTAGGCTTTTTTCAGAGAAAGTTTTTTTATAATTATTATTATTTACTGTCTTACTGTACTTACAGATTTTTTCCACTTCTTATTAACTGACATTTTTTTATATTAATTAAAAAAAATTCTGCTGAAGATGTAATCCAAGGCATTTAGATTACATTACTGACCTCGAGAAATCTAACCGAATATGTTACAAAATACATTTTACAGTATGTATTCTAATCTGTTGTGGAATACATTTTAAAAGTTCCATTTGGTTCATAATAATGTTGTCAAGATTCTTGGTATGCTCAAAATATTGTCAAAACCCAAAAAGTGCTTGATGCAAAGCTTCAGAGAAGTTAAAACATGATCAAGGCACCACATTTCCAGTGCAACTGCAACTGAAGACACTGGCAAGTTACTGCACCATATGGTGGTGTCAGGAAAATAAATGGTTTAAAACATGCATGTGTGGCGCACACGAGCGATCACAGAAATACCAACACAAGGCCCCTCATGCTTAACCCTGCTAATCAGGACCTCAGGGGAAGAGTTTTTGGAGAGAGAAGGAGGGAGGGAGAGAGAGATACGGTAGCCCTGCTCTAACTGAATTGAAGACCACTTTGGCATTTGGAAGGAAGTACTGGCAACTGTCTTCTGATCTACGGGCAGCACTCCTCATAGTGATACAATCTCCAGTGCCTTTCAGCACTTCCTGTGCATGAGACAGACTAATCGAATGACCCAAGGCGAGAGCTGCCCAAGCTTTTAGTCCTGCACCCTGAAGCTCCTCATCCAACCCACCCACATCTAACATTGAGTGCATTTAAATGTACAACAAAACACTGATAACTAATAAAAAATCAGCTCATTATAAAAATGCGACAATGCATGAAAATCATATTTACGTGGGATTTTGAAATTGTCAGGTTTACTCTGGTTTTGACGTCAAAACTTAAACAGACTTGTGCACAAAACATGCACACTCTGAATAGGCCACTGGAATGCCAGTAACATATCTACATGGAGAGTGAAATCTGGTAAAAGCATCTAGCTCTTTGTTCAGACAGAAAATCAGATTGCGAGCCACACAATGTCATGATAGTTATGATCAGAGGCAAAATCACCTCTCTTTCCATACTGACACTTATTTTCAGTTGAAGTATGACAAAGTGGTATCGTGCTGATGCTTACTTAATGACTATAGCAACCAGTGTAGATACTGACTATACTATCTGAACAAACAGATCTAATTTGACAGTTCTAAAGATCGGATTTGAAAACCAAATCAGATTTTTGTGCATTGTGAACAAAGCCTTGGTGTCCCAATCGGGTTTCGCTTAAACCTGTTAAAGACTTTTTCATGATAAAAGAACACAATAGGCATTTACAGTACATGACCTTACATGTTTTGGGGTTATTAAGCATAATCGCTGTAAGATTGTGTATTTAAACGAGCTTCCTAATCAGTCCTCTCTTCTCCCCCATTTCATACTTTCTAACCCGGAGGTGCACTTGTGATTTGAGTCATCACTAGTCTTTTGACTGGCGGAAAACACACACACATGAGCTGGTGGCAAGGTTACAGCAAGGAACACACTCGTATTCTGCCAAGCAGGCGAAAAACTTGAAGAGGGCTTGGAGAGAGGAGATGTGCATTGCTGACAAGGCAACCGTCACCTTACTGCAGCTGTAAAGACTGATGCACGTGGACAGCAATGGAGAACAACACACATCGAGGGGACCAGGTCAAACAATACAGCCACTACTCTGTGGGGCCAACCAGTCAGTCAACCACACTGTGTTAATGCCACAGAATCTGGTTTAGATCAATGTCACATGGGCACATATTGGCAAAACAAATGGTCTTTGCTGGAGAGGGTCTGTCATACTTTGTAGTAGAAGCTGATGAGATACACTGTGGTCCAAAAGACCACTAGTGAAATTGCTTTGGTAACAATTTTATAATAAGGTTCTATTTGTTAACATTAACATTATTTAATATGAACTAACAATGAACAATATTTTTACAGCATCTATTAATCTTGGTTAATGTTCATTTCAACATATTGTATTATAATACATTTTTCAAATCAAAAGTTGCATATGTTAACATTAGTTAATGCACTATGAACTAACATGAACAAAAAATTTACAATTGTATTTATAGCATTAACAAAGATTAATAAATGCTGAAAAAATATATATATACTGTTCAATGTTAATTCACCTAATACATTAACTAATGTTAACAAATGGAACCTTATTGAAAAGTGTTACCAATGGTTTAATATTGCATTCTCTACTAAATTAATACTTCATTTTCATTACAATCACATTATTAGCATAACAAATTAAGAGAAAAGTTTATTTGAAAAATTTACAATAATTTCAGAATTTCATAGTGTTTGGCATGTCCCCTTTTTCTTTGAAGACAGCATGGACTTTAGTTGACATGGACTCCACAAGTTTGTGCAAAACTGGATGATCTATGTTATCCCAACATGATTTTTAAATGTTTCAAAGAGCATCTTGTGTGCTTCAGTGGAAGCAAGGAAATCTGAACTTTTGAGAAAATGTTCTTATATTTAATCTGTTACCTAGAAATAGTGCAAAATCTTCACAATGTTTTATACTATTTCTTTGTTTTATATTTTTTTTAAATCCTAAAACTTTGTTTATTTCCAGGTTTAAACAAAGAAGAAAAAAAAACAGGTCCCAGACTTTTGGACCGCACTGCATTTCTCAAATAAATTATCATTCACTTTGTCCAATTAGCCAAATGTGAAACTGTGTTTAAGCTACGCATGATGTTGTTTTCATGCCTGATTCAACTCAAAGAGGAAGAAAATTGAAACCATTTCCCCACAAAACACTGTGGACCAAATCTGTGACTGTGATTTAGCAACATACGGCCACTTAAGCACTGTAGCAGACATGTGTTTCAGTGAATTCATTCTATTCCCAGTTCCCAGCTTGTAATATTTGGTAATGACCACAAACCATGCACCCGTTTCCATTATTGTGTCATTATCTAGACAATTTTTAGAAACTGGAAGCTTATTGGACTTTTTAATAAAACAAATTAGTGGCATGATGTGACGATTAACTAAAAGCCCCAGAGCTGCAGCAGTGAGGAGGCCCCGAACGAGCATGTGGAAGAGACTAGCAGGTTCGGTTTCAAAGAAGAACTAGTAACTAACAACCTCCAGCTTCTTTTCACAGATGCACGCACTTCCAAGAGAATGTATGATACTTTCTTTTCCATTCCAACAGCAGTAAAAGCTGGTGATCCTTATTAAACAATATATTGCATTTCTTTTAAGTCAAAGTGTGTAACTTCTGTGCCACTAGTGGCACCAAACGGAATTGCAAAAATAAAGACTGTTTTTAAACAGGTTTCTCAAATTCTCCGTCTGTCTTCTACTGGTAAACCAAACAGAAAGACCTGACCCAAATGCTATTGTTTGCGTAAGAAGTTAATATGTCGGGTCACTCAGAGCAATGTTTTGAAAGTTTTAGACAGTTCTAATTTTCAAGGAAATCAACCAACAAATTACTTATTCTGGTTTTTGCATATTAAACTGGGATTAAAATATTTTAACATAAAAAAGACATACTTCCCCCTGATATATGCATAAATAAAAGGTTATTTATTGGCATGTTTGGTTCTGTTAAGAACCTTAAACATCCATAGAAACTTCCCATTTCACAAAAGGTTCTTTCTAGTGGAAAAAGGGTTCTTTAGACAACAAAAATTTTCTTCAAAAATGGTCCTTTATTTTTAAAGAGTATACACAAACAAAACAATGGATTTTATGGAAATTGTACCATTGTAATACCATAGCATTCTTTGAAGTACTTTGGAGAACCATATAAACACCATTGTTCAGTATATGAATATAAAAGTACTACGGTATTACCATGTGATACCATTACTGTACCATGGTACTGACCATCATTTTTTGTAAGGACATCAAAATAAGAAATTTGCAATAAAGAGTAATGTCATCAATATTTCCTGGTTCACATTCTTTTCACAACAGATCAGTGAATGTGAGCCAGTTTTGTTTATTCCTCAATGTGAGTGGACTAGCTCTGATTCATTTGACTGCCATTTCTGAAAGACACCTGAAAAGAACCTTTGCTATGCACAGTAAACATTAACTACAACAGTAACTAATATTGTCCCAAAATCACGCAGTTCAACAGTAGACATGTTGATGAGAAAGCCATGAAAATTCCATGGCAAGACTTAAAGTTTTGTTATAGAGGACATATAACTCAAACACTTCTGTCTAATCTCAAGCAGTGCTCCATTATATTGAAGTGATTTCATACTGATAATCATAACAGAACACTTACAGTCATAACAAACAAGTAAACACAATGGTGTCTTCAACATCTCCCATTTATCAAGTAGGACAGCACCACAAAATTTAAAGCATTTCACAGTAAAAGATAAAAGGGCACTTGAAAAGATGTTAAAAGTGTGTTCGGTGATGTACAGTACGCCATCAGAGTGATTGTTTAAGTGATGGGCTGCCTCTCTCATCTCCCACCCCAATGTCCCATGACTTGTAAAAATCACTGCGTTTTAAACAATGCTCAGCTGTTTACTGGGCACATCAGAACGAACAAGGAAAACAGGATAGGCAAAAAGAAAAAAGAAGGGTGTCCTAAGTTGCTCCACTTTGCTGTAAATCACATCCAGTTTATTGCTTCTAATAAGTTGATGCAAGGCCATTTTTCTTTCTGCCCATCGTTTGAACATTTAAGACGTATTTACAAGGAACTTGTTAAAATATTTAATAATATTTAGTGGCAATTTCGTAGCAGCCTGTCATCTGCAAATTTACGTTGCTTAAGTGTTTAAAAAGGTGATGACATGAATAACAAACTGTCATACCTGCCTCATTTGCATAGACAGGCTGTAACTCTGATACCTTGAATAAAAAAAATCAGGTTTTTAACAAAACAAGCCATAAAGACAACACTCAGAGTGAGTGATGGTGCGCAACTTCTCCGCAAAGTCGCCTGCTAGCAGACAGTCCCCCGCTACAGATGCTGGCGAGATCACGTCAGCTAATAAAGGGACATATATCGTCCTCTGTGAGTTATTTATCCAGCGACTATGAGCGCAAGATGGAACATCTCCTATGGAGTTTTTTAATTAATTGTTATAAAAAGCTAATACTGCGGCTCAACTCGATGAGCAAGCCAAACAATTGTTTTTGCTACAAATCTTTCGGGGATGTCAAATATTTTATCCATAATTTTCTAATTTAAAGTCAGGGGTCCAGAAGAAAGCTGTTGACTAAGCTCGCCTATGTACTATTACATTAGGCCCAGGACTTTCAACCAAGAGACCACAAGCCCCTGGGAGATGATAAAACAGAACTTTCTTTATAAAATGTTTATAGCATTTCAAACTATGTTTTAACATTAACTGATGATTTGTCTTTTAGTCCATGTCTACTAGCTTTGAAGCCATATACGTATATGATATGTACTCCTAAAAGTTGACAAAACTCAATTATTTAAATCACTTATTTAAAATTTACAGTCTTTCTATTCCAGGAAATTGACAAAAAATACTGATGACTCATGTTGCACTACACAAACGTTTGTCCAATCAAATGCTCTCTAGAATGGAATTTGTCCCTCCCCATTATACCACTTGCAAAACAGTAGTAAGTAGCAATTCATGGCTGTGACTTAACCAAGGCCCTGTTTACACCTCGTATTAAAATGAATTTCGGGCAATTCATTTGAAAGGGGATGATGCTAAAGACAGGTGTAAACAGGGTCTAACATGTTTTGAGATTTGTCCACTTCAGCCACATTGGGAAGTGATTGAATGTGGTAGAAAACGCATGTGACCACATTGTAGTGTAAATGCTTATCTGTTCGAATGCGTTTGAACCAAGGAGCTCTAAAATACCTGAAGAGAGCTATCTGTTAGCATGCCTATTTATCTCTATGGCAGTGCTCAGCTAGCACAGGGCTCCCCGGAAGTACGCAAAATGGAGGCTGCCATCTTTGCTCATGGGTTCTTAGTTCCGGTATTGGGTTTCATCTGACAGATCACTTGCCAATGGGAACAGATAAGGAAAAATATACGCCCATTTCACACTTTTAAGAGCCCTTCAAAAACAATCTGTCAATGGAAAAAACATGTACTATAATGTAATGAAATAACTTCAATTGAAATGTTGTCTAGTAAAAAATAAAAATCTCAGAAAACACAGATATTTTGAAAGGCTGTCAATGGGGAAACCTGCTTTTAAGCCGGCGTCACACTAGCCAATTTTTCAAGTGATTTTCAGGTGTGAGCTTCATAAAATAATCACCAGCTAGGTGGAGGGAGATAATGCACGTATTAGCATCTGACAGCGGGAGATTGTTAATCACTTGACTGTCGGGACTCCTTGCTGAGTTAATGGTTCCAGCAATGGGAAAAAGGATCCAACAAAAAATCGCTCTGTCACCAGGGCAAGCTCTTGTGTTCTCCTCAAGTGACCAATGAGCTTCTTTTACTGCAGAACTGATCTGAACGTTTTCATCTGCAATTGCACTCGCAGATTGCAATTTGTAGTGGTTCTGTCACAAAGCATTTTTTCACTGTGTTTTTCCCTACAAAAATGACTAATGATATCAGAAAGCAGATGCACATCAGTCTGATTTAATTGAACGTAATTTATTCACTCACTGAAAGCTGCATATGGACAGCCTCGAGTGGATTAATACACAATTACACACTTTCACAAGGTAAGATTTCTCCATGAATCGCTTCTTAAATCGCTCTTTTACAATTGGCAAGTGTGTCATACCTTTGACTGAAGAGAGCGAGATCTCAGCAAAACAGTCTGCATGTGTGACATCCTCGGCCAAAATTAGTTGTTTTGAGTCTGCTAGTGTGACGCAAGCTTAGCCATCATAGGTTGTAGTTCCAGCATCAACCAGCAGAGGCTAACAGGGATCTGCTAACCAAATAATTTTTGACCCCCTGGTTTGAACAGCAGCGATGCACTACCTCCTTACCTTAATGTCAATCAAACACTGTGATAAAACAAGAGTTTTAAACATTTTTTAATAGGGAGATACAGTATGCGGTTTTTGTAGCTTTTTTCTATTACTTTTTTGTGCTTTACTATCATGCCGTAATACACTAATGTAGTTATTGATGTATGTCACCATGAAATCTGACACTGTCTCCTCAAAATCCGAACACAAGTGGTCAAAAATGATACCTGACAACTTGAGATTGGATCACCCAAAACGCATCTTAAAGCTGAAGTTTGCAATTTCTGCACCACCTCAAACAGCTTTGTCGGACACTCCCCCCTTTTGCCGTTGATCAAACAAACATATAGTTCCAACCCAAACTCATACCATTGGTTGAGACAATGTTGCTGTGTCAGGCTGGATGGCTGCTAAAAAAAATCAGAGTACCAAAGAGAGACAGTATTTACAGTTTTTAAATCAATCAACCTACGAATGTTTTACTTATTATTGTCTCTGCATATTAACCTAGGACAGGAGAAAGTATTTTAACATCCAAAAAGTTACACACTTCAGCTCTAATACCAGGTGTAAACAGGGCCTAAGGCCTATTGACTATTTAACAAAAAGGGACGCCTGCCCATACTTCCAAGGACAGACATCAACACAGGAAAAAAATTATGCTCATCAAGTGATTTCATGAGGTCTTAAATGAAATTTGTTAAAGTGTTGGAGAGAAAACCTAGCTTTTGCATACTGGAGGTACATTGGTTTGCTGAGAGTCTAGGTGTGGGGTCTCTGGCTCTGTAAATGTTGATAGCCATTGCATTAAGCAATGAGCACTCTTTTATCATTTTTAAACCACATTGCATGCCAGTCCTACATACCCACGATCTACTATGCTCTGCCCACCTGACTGTATGGCCTTTGTTGGCTTGTGCTCTTGAGAGTCTGATATCAAGTCTTCTGACCTGGCAATGGCCTGGCTAGAGTGTAGAGAAAAGGGCCCCGTTGACACTGATTGCAGGGCTATGAGTAGTCTCTCCCCTGTGCCCTCTCTGCGCAGCTCTAATTAATAGCCTATTCATCTTCTCTGATCTGAGTCTGCACAAGCAGTAATATATGGTTAGTTTGGCGAGCAAGCTATTAAAGTGTAATAACCAAGTGCAGGCACTCGATTTGGTAGAGTAGCACCTTCTTACCATGGAGGGGAAACAATTAATTTATTTGATGATCCTATGTAGCCAATCACCTCACTGTATGCACCAGAGAGAGAAAAAACTGCATCTCATTGCATTTGGTGAGGAAGCTGGTCATATTTTGAGCACCAAAGGCTTGCCTTGTGACACTGTTATGCAATCCTTGTCTAATCTATACTGTCACCTCAGGCAAGAGAAATATCACTCAAGCAGCTCAAAGGAAAGGTGGCTACCATCTCCAAACACTGATCTCCAGTTACCTTTTTATCCTTAAGGCACCAACAGCCAAGCTGAAGTTTAAACATATTTAACACTCACAAAATTCCCAATGAGGCCCCAGGCTAAGGCAGTGAGGGCTATTTGCCAAAAATAAAAATAAATCTGTTAAAAGAATAGTTGACCAACAAAATGAAAAGTCTGACATTATTTACTCACGAAAACTTTATTATGTCATTCCAAACCCATACATGGTTGTTTGCCAAGAGAAACTTGAAAGGATGTTCAATTTGTTCTTGGGAACTTTATCAGCGAACAACATTTAAAATTTGTTCTGTTTCTCACGCAATGCAGTGATATGGCTTCATAACAATTGCAATATAGCACAAAAGTCATATGGAATATTTTTATGGTCCTTTTATGTTTTATGTTATATTATGTATTATTTTTTTTACCTTTTTGGAGCTTGACAGCCATCGTCACCATGAAATGTCCTATGGAAAAAGCTAAGTAAATATTCTTCAAATTTATCTTGTTGTGTTCCACGGTGGTTTAAAAACAGTTAGCTAACCATGTTGAGAAATCCGGGCTGGGAATGGTTTGTAATCGTACTCAAAACCTTTCAACACAATGGTGAAAAAATGCCAATACAGTAGATAGAATTTTTATTTTTGGGTGAACTGTTCCTTTAAAATACTTTATGTTATAGGAAAGACCTTGAATCTTCTGAAGAATATAGAGAGCATTTTCTCCCTTTTCAAGTTAAAAAGAGGAGTTAACTTTGTGGGTATGGAACAGTGCCAGCAGGATTACCTGGTGTCTGGTATTGGGGACAGTTGCTGGCAAGAAAGCAAATCGGAGTACAACTAAGGGTGTGGCTGATTTATGTAGCTATCCTGCTGAGAAGACAATTATTTTGAAATTACACTTCATAATACCCCATCTCAAAAGGATTCCAAAACCTTAAACAGACTGGCAGCGTACCAATGAATTAAACAAAATATTGTACAAATATTGTCAGAGAATGGTCAGACGTTGCTCAATCCTCCATGGCAGTTAAGGAGTTACTTAGGAGTTGCTCTGTGTTTGTTAATGCAAAAATCCATAATTGCAAAGCTGGCATCTTGCAAAGGTATCCAACTGAATGATTACTTGAGCACACATTATGGCACCTTTAATTTTTTCTGTAAACCATGACAGGCCTTCTTTCCGACTGCCTTTTATTACGGAGAAAAAAAAAACACTTGCATGCATAATAATCTGCTTGGTATTTCACGATTCTGTGAAAATGAAAAATTCTGAATACCCAGGATTCAGCTTGGGCTTTTGTCTGCCTCTCAAGCAAAACCTTCTAAACCCATTATTCTTTTTGCTAGAACTAATAAAGTTTTTGTCTCTGCAGCTTAAGAGACTAATTGACTAGTTTTTTTGGAGGATAGCCCAGATGGAAAAATAAGTAGCCCTTAAAGACCCTATTCCCTCCTCTTCCCACAGATTTAAGCTCCTTATTAATTAAACTTCAGACTAAAGTCAGGGTTTTTTATTAAACACGATAAAGTCTATCGCCCCTTAAACAATTCCTTTCTATTGTTTTAGAGAGTGAAAATCCATTTCCATGACCGAAAAGAAGATTTTTTTTTTTTTAAATACCATCATTTGTGGTCTACGGACTGAGACGTCGTAAAACTTTTATAAGATGAGGACTTCCTTACCAGTAACATAAGTCAGTATCTCTGTGGAAATAACAATTATTACACAAATAAAACTTATTCCAGGGCTCAACAATAAAGATGGCCCGGGGCCAGTGGAAGAGGGTTTCAGGGCAGTTGACAGAACTGTCACTTGTCTTGTCGGAAAAGTACTACGTTGTCACAAAATCATAGTTGTTGATCATGTACATACTGTATGTTTTTATGCCATCATTTGGTTTTCTGTGATGTACTGAACATTGCTGTTGCCATTTCTGCTGATTTAAACTTATCATCAACATAACATTATCTAGCTTTCTAACCTAGATGAGATTTTTTTTTTGAAATTGTAAGAATAATCTGTGATAGTCTTAAAAACATCAATTAGAATGAGTAGAGAAATACACTCGCTGAGAACTTTATTAGGAACACTATGGTCCTAATAATGTGCCCGACGTGGTCTTTTGCTGTTGTAGCCCATCCACCTCAAGTTTCGACATGTTGTGCATTCTGAGATGTATTCTGCTCACTACAATTGTACAGAGTGGTTATCTGAGTTACCGTAGCCTTTCTGTCAGCTCGAACCAGTCTGGCCATTCTACGTTGACTTCTCTCATCAACAAGGCATTTCCGTCCTCAGAACTGCCGCTCACTGGATGTTTTTTGTTTTTGGCACCTTTCTGAGTAAATTCTAGAGTAGGGGTGGGCAACTATTTTGGTAAAGGGGCTACATCGGGCTTTAAGTAGTGCATAGGGGGCCACATTGTATTCCTTTTGAGATACAATGTTCCGCATTGATTTGGTTTTTGTATCTTTTAAGCCCAGAAATATTTGTGTACTCAATTTTCTGAAGTGTATATGTGAATAATGGGACAATTCTGAAATTGCCTAAAGTAATGTATTACTCTACAAAGGTAGATACTTTTCTATCAGGCATTAAAAAAAACTGAATAAAGGCTTAGCATAATTCAAAATTATTTATTTTACCATCTCTACTCCCCTGGTAATTTATTATTCAATTTAACACTCTCTACATCAGGGTGTTTTAATAAAAATAAAAAAAATAGAACTTTTAATGTTTGTCACAAAGCACGTGAGCTTACTTGTTTTATTCTCAAAACATTACCTGTTTACATGCTAAAAGTGTCATGACGCAGGTCTCGTCGATGGTTTGACTTTCCATTCAGCACACAACTGAATAACACAGGCTGCATGACTATGATAAATGATTATGGCAAGATTTATATTAACATACAGGTGCAAGGGGACTTCAACATTTCTAAATTGCAAAAAAAATGCATATGCATATCTGTCTCACACTTGCTTTTGCTCGCGTGTCAATAATTACCCCTCCACGTGCCAATGATACCGAGATCTACTTTTATATTTAATTTCATCACTGAGAAGGTTTACCTGCAAATTTCACAAGCAGCCACAAGAATGGACGCAGAGTGGCCGTATAACACTTTTCCTTGAGCAGAATATTGCACTAGAGATCGCTAGGTTTGTTCAAAGGGGAAAGCGAGAGCTAGAAAGAGCGCAGTCGCATGCATGGTTGCCAGATTGCACAAAATAAGTATAACATTAGGCAGAATATTTCCAATTTGCGCAAGTATAAATTCAAATTGGGGATGTTGTGTCTCTTATCTGGCAACCCTTAGCATGTTAAACGCTTGTGGAGGTGCGTTAGGTCCCAATGCAAGATAAGATCCATGTTACTGGTGTAACCTCTGTTCCCTGATGGAGGGAACGAGACGTTGTGTCGATGTAGTGACACTAGGGGTTCGATCTTGAGAGCCCCAATCACCTTTGCTTAAAATAGAAAAGGCCAATGAAAATTGGCAAGTGGAATTTGCATGCCACTCTCCGCCCCGGACATACGGGTATAAAAGGAGATGGCGTGCACCACTCATTCAGATTTATGCTGAGGAGACGACAGAGAATCCCGGCCATGTCAGCGGCCGGTTCAGCGCCGTGGCAGGAGGGACACAACGTCTCATTCCCTTCATCAGGGAACAGAGGTTACACCAGTAACCTAGACGTTCCCTCTCTGTCACTCACTCGACGTTGTGTCGATGTAGTGACACTAGGGGTTCCTATAGGAAACACCGTAGGCGCTGAGCCATGTCACGAGGTATGGAAGAGTGGACACAGGCAAGCTGCTGCATGCCTCACAGCAAGCGCTTGATCATGTTGTGACCTTCCAGCGAGTTAGGTAAGGCATCTCCCTAGTCCCGTTAAGGGGGGACTACCCAGGGAGGCTACAGGCGGTGGCATTTCCTGATATTTGCTGTTATGCAATTTCCCGCCGAGCACCTTCTAGAATAACGCTGGGAAGTGCTCTTCCCTCTCCAGGAGGGAGGGTACTATGGAGACCACATCCTACCAGAGGGAGGTTAACATGTAGAGAATACCTCACATGGACTTACCAATGGGGAAGTTCACATATGGAATGATGCCACTGGGAGGACCCTATCTACAGAGAGGGTACACAGCAACAGTGGCCGAAGCAGAGCGAAGCTCTGATGAGGGGAAACACAGGGTTCACCTGAGGGGAAACCGAACAGTGGAAACGCATCACACAGGATTACCAAGAGGGGAATCACCACGTATGGAGCACTGAGCCCGAGTACACGGGCTCACCTCAAAAGGGGCATACCACGAGTACTGGGCCAGGTGGCATCACTCCTCTGCCGAGTTCATCACCGAACAGTGCTTAAGACTTAAAGAGGTGTCCAGGGTGGGGCAGGTAGGGCAGGTAGGACCACAGAGAGATCCCAAGAGGGAATCAGGCACGGTCTAGGAGGATTCAACCTCCTCATGCCTTTGAGGAACCTGGTGATCAGGTTGTGCTGTCGTGAGTGTCTCCCATCCAGTGTATCGTGATACGCTGCTATAGCAGCCACGTACACCTTCAGGGTAGAGGGAGACAGCCGTCTCTCCAGCCCTTCCTGTAGGAAAGACAGCACAGACCTGACCGCGCACCTCTGTGGGTCTTCCCCACGGGAAGAACACCAGTTCACGAAGAGACGCCACTTCAAGGCATACAGCTGCCTCGTGGAAGGGGCTCTGGCCTGAGTGATCGTATTTACCACCGCTGGCGTCCAGGAGCCAGACGTGGAGGTTCCAGAGGTCTGGCCATGGGTGCTGGAGCCTGCCCTGCCCCTGAGTGAGAAGGCCCTGCCTCAGGGGAATGCGCCAGGGAGGGGCTACTGCCAGGAGCATCAGATCTGAGAACCAAGTCTGGTTGGACTTGGCGGTTTATGTACACCACAGTCGCTGTGTTGTCAGTCCGGACCAACACATGCTTGCCCTGAATCAACGGTCGAAAGCCTCCGCAGGACCAGCAATACTGCCAGCAACTCTAAGCAGCTGATGTGCCATTGGACTGTCCAGAGCCCCGATACAGCTTGCCCATTGCACACGGCGCCGCAGCCCGACTTCGAGGTGTCTGTCATAACCACAACGCACCTTGAGATATGCTCTAAGGGAACGCCTGCCCTTAGAAATGCCAGGTCCGACCAAGGGCTGAAAGTCTGATGGCACTGTGGTGTGATAGTCACACGCTGGGTGCCGTCGCGCCATGCCCACCTCGGGACTCGAGTCTGTAGCCAATGCTGAAGCGGTCTCATATGCATCAACCCGAGGGGGAGAACCGCCGCCGAGGATGCCATATGCCCCAGGAGCCTCTGAAATTGTTTCACTGGCACCGCTACCTTCTGCCTGAGAAAAGAGATGCTCTGCGCAGGGGAGAGCTTGCTCTTCTCCCAGTTGACCTGAAGCCCAAGTCGGTCGAGGTGCTGAAGCACAAGGTCCGTGTGCGCAAACAATATATCTCGCGAGTGAGCTAGGATTATCCAGTCATCGAGATAATTGAGAATGCATATGCCCTTCTCCCTTAGCGGGGCCAGGGCAGCCTCTATGACCTTGGTAAAGACGCGAGGGGACAGGGACAGACCAAAGGGGCTCCGATGGTGCGGGATCCTGGGCCGCCACCACAGGAGGGTGGCCCTGGTGAGAAGCAGATGGGGCACAAGACTTCGGAGGCCTGAAGGCGGCTGAGTTGCGCCGTGGCAAGATGTGTTTGATCACCACGGTCTGCTTCCTCACCGTCGAGAACTGATGGGCGAAGTCCTCAAAAGTGTCGCCAAAAAAGCCCCCCTTGGGAGATGGGCGCATTGAGAAAGTGAACCTTTCGGCATCACGAATCTCCGCAAGGTTGAGCCACAGGTGCCGCTCTTGCACAGGTCTGGCCCAGGGCCTCATCCTGAGCTCTACCGCCCGTGAGCGGGAGCTCAGAAGATTCGTCTGCTTCCGAAAGCAGAAGCCCACCCTCCGATGCTGCGACCAATATCTCATCCTCGTAACGAGCCAAGATCGAGACAATAAATCCGCCTGCATCGCTCAACAGCTCTTCCAGGTAGAACGAGCGTGCTGGGGGATGGGAGGTCCATGGGGGCTGAGCCTGCGGAAACGCTCCCATGTCCACATCCAGATCGCCGACCCGGCCACCTGAGTTTCAGCCCAGGACGGACCGGGTTGGGAAGCATCCACGGTGGCTCCTTGCTTCACGAAGAAGGAAGTGAGCCACAACCGCAACGTTCTCATGGGCATGTTCTCGCAATGAGAACATGACCCCTCCACAAAAGCTGCCTCGGCGTGCTGTCACCCCAAGCACTCGAGACTTCATGGCTATCCAGTGGGGAGAGATAATGGCCACATCCAGTAGCACAAAGGCGAAAGGCCATCTTTAAGAAGACGCCAATCGTTCGTGCGAGGTCTTTTAGAAAATATACTCTTTGGAATATACTCTTTTGCACCTGTAGACTCGGCCGCCAAAGAGCCCAGGGGAAGCACAACACTCGACCGTGTGAGGGTGACAGCTGATATGTGCCGTAAATCCAGCAACGTAAGCGTTGGTGATAGCGACGAAAACACATGCGTTCGGCTCAGAAGAAAAAAGAGTGTTGTACACCATCTCCTTTTATACCCGTATGTCCGGGGCAGAGAGTGGCATGCAAAATCCACTCGCCAACTTTCATTGGCTTTTTCTATTTTAAGCAAAGGTGATTGGGGCTCTCAAGATCGAACCCCTAGTGTCACTACATCGACACAATGTCGAGTGAGTGACAGACAGGGAACTGAAATATCCAATGGAGAAAAAAAACGCTTTTAGGATAAATGAGCCGCGGGCCAGATTAAACCATGTGGAGGGCCGGATCCGGCCCACGGGCCATAAATTGCCCAGGTCTGCTCTAGAGAATGTTGTGCGTGAAAATCCCAGGAGATCAGCAGTTACAGAAATAATTAAACCAGCCCATCAGGCAACAACAATCATGCCACGGTTGAAATCACTGAGATCACATTTTTTCCCCATTCTGATTGTTGATGTGAACATTAACTGAAGCTCCTGACCCATATCTGCATTATTTTATGCATTGCACTGCTGCCACAGGTGAACAGGTGTTCCTAATAAAGTGCTCAGTGAGTGTGTAATCCAGTCAGTAATGTTTTGTATCATATGTCATTGTTTTCCAGCAAAAAGTGAGTTTATGAATTTATATAAAGTCATAGAGTTATACAAAATACATGCTTTTCTTTTTTTTTTTTTTTCTTTTTTTTTTTTGCAAAGAAAACTTTACATTTAATGAAAAATATTTTAATTTTTTTATGGCACATAAAAAATACATTGCTATACATAAACTGTAGTATTTTTTGTGGTGGGGCTAGAAACAAATGTTGGCAGCAAAGTAAATCCTAATTTTTGAGCCAATAACAATATTTGCAGTAACTATCTACAAGTATAGTGACAGTGACCAGAAAACACTGTTGTGATGAGAACAAACTACATGTCATGTGGAGCTGAGCATGTCTGTGGAGCTCTGGTTGACAGAATGTTTAATGTGGGGTGTGTCTTTACATTATCTCACAATCAGTCATCTACTTGATTGATTTGTTCATTCATTTACATTGAACTATTAGCTTTGGAACAATATTTGCAAATCGATGTCACATGTTTTAAGCTGTTAATAATGCTGCTCAGGACATCAACGATTATCCTCTTTTCATCATTAATAAAACAAAACTGTGGCCAGAATACAAATAAAGGTGAGCTATGTGACTGATAGTGACCACATACAGTACATGCACATCATTTTCCAATTAAGATCCATAATCCAGTTAAGCCTTTATTTTGAAAAATATGTTTTGAAAAAGCTTTTGGAATGTTCCTGTATACATATAATCAACATATAATCAACATAGTTTTTCTTGGTTGTTGGCAGATAGGATGTTCCAAGCTTCTTGGAGAATTCACCACAGTTCTTCTATCTATTTAGGCTGTCTCAATTGCTTCTGTCTCTTCATGTAATCCCAGACTGACTCGATGTTCTGTGGGGGGCTCTGTAGGGGCCATGCCATCTGTTGCAGGGCTCCCTGTTCTTCTATTCTATTCTATTCGCAAAAAGAATGTTTTGGGGTCTAAAATGTATATTTTCTATTGACACACTAAAGCTGAAGATTTAAATAACCATTTTAAGACAAATGTTTTTGTGAAACATCTTATGTGCCTAAGACTTTTGCAAAGTACTGTATGTCTACAATACCAAACATGAGTGTGACGAACTGCAAAAATTGTGGCCGTTAGTCTCGTAAAAATGTAGGCCATAACTTTCCATTTAATGTTTGTAAAATGCTAGAAAAATGTTGTGACGAGGAGGAGGGCGTGGCCAGGCCGTGAGGATGCACGCCCCGGCGCTAAATCGTCCTAATCTGCCGGGAGGGGGATAAGGACGAGCCGGAGATGCCAGTTTGGGAGAGAGAGAGAGACTCACAAAACTGTGTGTGCGTCTTTGTTTGTTGTACTGTTTACATTTTAGTTTGAAATTAAAGTTCTGTTGATTGTTCCCTCAGGTTCCTGCTTCCCCCTTGGTAGGGAAGGCAGAGTCTGCCACAGTGGTGCTGAACCCGGGATAGGAGGAAGATGCGCCTTCAGAAAAGCCCTCGCCGCTGGGGGAGTGTCGCGACGCCGAGGAGGTATGATACGGTGGTACTGGAGCGGTTCACCTGAAGGCGGAGGAGCCCGTTGCCGGTCGCTAGAGGGTGGAGGAGCCACTACTGTAGTGGCAGGTGGCGGGGGAGCTCGCTGCCATCCGCCGGGAGGCAGAGGTGCCGCTGACATCAGCCAGGATGCGGAGGAGCTCGCTACCATCCACCAGGAGGCCAGGTCCAGTGCCATTGCCTGACGTCGTAGAGGACCGCTGCCCAGCTGGCCAAGGACAGAATGGCGGTGTGGTTGGGGACCGGAGTGTTTCTTCTTTCTCTCTCTCTCTCCTCTCTCTCTCTCTGTCTCTCCCCCTCGCTCTTTCCCTCTCCCCTCTCCTTCCCCTCATCCCTCCCAGGGTCCAAAGAGGCAGGGAAGACCTGCCGGCAGAAGGATGGCCAGAAGGGCAACACCTCCCCTCCAGGAAGGGAGGGGAGTACGTCAAGCCGGAGGTTTCCCCCGGCCTGAATCGGGTGGTGGAGGAGTGTGACGAGGAGGAGGAGGGCGTGGCCGGGCTGTGAGGACACACGCCTGGTGCTGAATCATCCTAATCAGCTGGGAGGGGGATAAGGATGTGCCAGAGACGCCAGCTTGGGAGGGGGAAAGAGAGACGCACAAAGCTGTGTGTGTGCATCTTTGTTTGTTTGCAGTTTATGTTATGTTTGAGTTCAGTTTGTTTTTAAAGTTTTACATTGACTGTTCAGCTATTTCCCGCCTCCTCCTTGCCCATCTTAAAAACCTTGTTACAAATGTCTTGTTCCAAAATGTGTTTGTTTTACAAAATTTTCATAACTGTCTTTCTTACCCCAAAATTTCCCAAAAATCTCTTTATTCAGACATGCACGCATATATATCTATGTTCAGTTATGATATATATTCAGAATAATATGTGATTATTATTATAATCACCAAAATGTGATTAATACTAACATTTCTAGAAATTTAAAAACTGGATTAACCTTGTTATGGCAAATCATGCCGAATGTATTTACATGATGCTTGTGTTCAGAATATGGACCACCTCTAATTAATTTCTGAATAGTCTTGTGCATGTACACTGGCAGCCAAAAGTTTGGAATAATGTACAGATTTTGCTGTTTCGGAAGGAAATTGGTACTTTAATTCACCAAAGTGGCATTCACTCCAACACCTTATCCTTGAGTAATCATGCTAAATTGATAATTTGGTACTAGAAAATCACTTGCCATTATATCAAACACTGCTGGAAGCTATTTGGTTTGTTAAATGAAGCTTAACATTGTCTTTGTGTTTGTTTTTGAGTTGCTACAGTATGCAAAAGACTGGCATGTCTTAAGGTCAATATTAGGTCAAAAATGGCAAAAAATAAACAGCTTTCTCTAGAAACTCATCAGTCAGTCATTGTTTTGAGGAATGAAGGCTATACAATGCTTGAAATTGGCAAAAAAAACTGAAGATTTCATACAAAGGTGTACACTACAGTCTTCAAAGACAAAGGACAACTGGCTCTAACAAGGACAGAAAGAGATGTGGAAGGTCCAGATGTAGAACTAAACAAGAGGATAAGTACATCAGAGTCTCTAGTTCGAGAAATAGATGCCTCGCATGTCCTCAGCTGACAGCTTCATTGAATTCTACCCTCTCAACACCAGTTTCATGTACAACAGTAAAGAGAAGACTCAGGGGTGCAGGCCTTATGGGAAGAATTGCAAAGAAAAAGCAACTTTTGAAACAGAAAAACAAAAAGAAAATGTTTGAGTGGGCAAAGAAACACAGACATTGGACAACAGATAGTTGGAAAAGAGTGTTATGGATCTTAACCCCATTGAGCTTTTGTGGGATCAGCTAGACTGTAAGGTGCGTGAGAAGTGCCCGACAAGACAGCCACATCTATGGCAAGTGCTACGGGAAGCGTGGGGTGAAATGTCACCTGAGTATCTGGACAAACTGACAGCTAGAATGCCAAGGATCTGCAAAGCTATCATTGCTGCATGTGGAGGATTTTGTGATGAGAAGTAGTTTAAGTCTTTGAAGTAGTCTTTGAAGTAGTTTAAGAAGTTCTGAAAAAAAAAATCAAATTGTAATAGTAATTTTTCATGTTATTAATGTCCTGACTATACACTGTGATCAGTTGAATGCCACTTTGGTGAATAAAAGTACCAATTCCTTTCCATAAGAGCAAAATCTGTACATTATTCAAAATTGTTGGTCCCCAGTGTAAATGCATTCGTCGACTTTAAGAGTCTAATAAGCAGCCAATGATTTCTCAGGAACTGTGGGAGGCGCAGCTAAAAGTGAACTACACATTTTCAAGCACAGCCAAACACGTGTCTTTCCTGTGTCCATACATACGGTATAGCACTATCACAAGACCCAAAATAGACCAGCTAAAGAGCAAGATGACCCATGGAGTGTTTGGAATGTGGATTTAGAGAAGACTGACAGAAGAGGCTGCTTCTGACTTCTAAACCCCAATAAAACAAAGCACTCGTCTACTGGAACATGAAGTTAATGTGGCATTCTAAAACCAAAGTCAACTACAATAGCATATGCTTTAGCTGCCTAAATACACATTCTTGGAAAGCCTGTTCCTATTACAGTCATAATTAATTTTGTTGTTTTTTGTTTGTTTTGTACCGTGTATCTTCCTTTATCTGTATTAGTTAAAGAGGTTTTTATGTTGACAAAATTGACTACCCCTCCCATATTCTTCTCCACCCAAGTTAAATAGTGTAGAATGCTGAGGTGTGGTTGCAAAAATAAACACCAAAAATGTGTTTGTACATTCCTTTTATCTTTTCTTTTTTTCATTTTCCCATAATAATCACACAGTAAAGTCAAACAGTAGCTGCTATTGTCTTCCTGATACTGTGAGCCATTTTGAACTGCTAGGCCATGGTTTATGGTCTCTTTTACATAGGTGTATCATAGGACCCAACTTAATGCTGATGCACAATTTGAAGTTGTTACACTTTAATGCATTACACTTGTTTAAAAACAGAATCATTTATCATTTCGCAAGATAATACAAACTACACTTTATCTGCAAGAAAGCTGTAACACACAAACAAATCTCTACAGTATATAAGACTTATGAAATGTAAGGTACTGTATATAAGATATACAGTATACAGTATATATATATATATATATATACATACAGTATATGTCTATCTCTACGTTTCTATATAATGTTAAGTCTAAAAAACATAAAGTAGTACTTTTTAGGAACAGACTTCATTGTTTGTTCTTTGCATTCCATTCAAGACTGTCATAACTACTTACAAAATGATTATGTAAAAAGAACTAGTTTAAATAAGGACAGTGAAACGGCACACATTTTATTAAGAAAAAAGCTGTTAAAGAAAACTAGGCAGAAACTGATAATGTAATTGAGTTGGCACACACACAAAAAAAAACTCCCATTTCATGAGAATTGCTCTTTCTAGTCATTCCACTTGGAAAAAACAATTGAAGCCTGCTTTTCTGCTAACGAGATGTCACTAATATGTTCTGAAATGTTGGGTGAATGGGCAATATGATTGGTTACAAGGAACTTAATGATGTATACTAAATGTGTGAGGGCAGCTTCTTAACATTTTTTGTAATAAACAAACATATTTGTTGACAGGCTTTTCACAAAGAGTTTACCATTTCACAAAGGCTTTACTCTCAAATTAGAAGTGATGAATCACTTCTAGAGTGCCAAATCCTTTTACCAATCAAGCTGCATACTGTTTGTTAGATTGTGCATTTTCCCTCAATTACATAAATCATAAGGACAAGATGGAATAATGTAACAGAAGAAGCATAATTAAAAGAAAAGCGGTTTTCCTGTCTCCATTTACGAGCCGATTGTTTACCTGTGTGCCTTTCAACTAATTAAAACAGAAGAGCAAATACTGTAAGATGTCTGTTGACGTAAGTGCATAAGACAATTGTGATGTGTATTTTGTTTTATTGTTCCTCTCTCTAAACAGCATGCTATTCTGACTTAATTTGCACTAGTGTGCCATCCAGAGAGCAGTCTAAAGCCATCTTTTAACATCACCATTTAAAATTCAATGTGATAAGCTGCCAAATTGCTACCAAGTCTTTGCCTCTGCAGAACGGGGATGGGGTAAAAATGAGGTCTTTGTCACATTTTGTAAAATGCAACCCAGAATGACCAATACGTTCAAAGCTTTTTTGTTCCTGTGATTCAAAACGAATCGATCTAAAGGGAGTACAGGAGAGAACCTATGAAAAAAACCGCACAAAAACACAGGGAGGACCTCAGTGGCACAGCAAACTCACAGGACTCGGCATGTTTAAATAATACAAAACTTTATTTCATCAAAGTTTAGAAAATTGTCTGGAATCTTCAACAGGAGACATCTGCAGAGCCCCACAGCCATTAATAAGATTTCCTGAGGGTTTCCCCTTAAAATATTTACACCGTCCCATGGCACAGCTATACTGTCCTAGAACGAACGAGATAAGAACCGAGGAGGTGTGCTGAAGTTCTCCTAATCAATTTGCTAATTACTGGAGTGGCTATAAAGGAGAAAGGAGGAATTCCTTCTGGCAACTCTGTGTACTAATAAACACTGAAAAATGTATTTACTCAGACAGCAAAGTGGAATTCTGAAGTGAAGTTACCATGGCAGCCAGATTGAGACAGCAGCCACTAAGGTCTTTGTCAAGGAAGAAAAGGGAGCAGACAAATAAGCAGTCAATAAGGTTGTTCCGTAACATAAGAGCCCAAGTATCCTATCGCTGAAGGTGAATGTAAAAACAGAGACGTTAGTGCAATCCACTTTCTCCTATGTGTGAGAGAAACTGAGCTTAAAAATCATTGCATCTTTAAAACAAAACAAAAAACATTAAGAACATTGTAAAATGTGAAAGTGAAAGAATGTGCATTTGTTAAAATTCTTGCTTGTTAAAGGATTAGTTCCCTTAAAAATGATTCTGTCATCATTTACTTACCCTCATGTGGTACCAAACCCGTATGACTTTCTTTCATTCATTTCTTTTCATTTTGAAGAATGTTCTGATCACTCTTTTCCATGCAGTTAAAATAAATGGGGACTGGAGCTTTCAAGCTCCAAAAAGGATGCACATAAAAATATCATAAAAGTAGTCCATATGCGCTATTGTCTTCTGAGGACACTCAAAAGCTTTGAGTGAGACCACAAATTAACCAAAATTGGCCACAATTGAATCTTGACAAATCCGCTTAAGCTCTCCTTGATGAGTTCATGATAGTTCTTAAGAGAAGTAGCAATGTCAGGAATTCAGGGAATTCATTTTATTGAGTTGGATGTTTCCAATGAATCATTTGACTTACAAATCAGATTGATCTGGTTCTCAAGTTCAGCTCACTGACTCAATGATATGGCTGGAGCGTTTTTTTAATTAAAAGCTCATTAGCAGGGAAGGTCATCAGTGAATAACGACTAAAATTTCAGGCCTGTTCCTCACACAAACCTAACGCATAGCTTCAGAAGACTTGGAGTATAATGCACAAGCCATATTGCTGCTTCAAATGCTCAGTCATCATTCCTGTCCCAAAGAAACCCAAAATCACAGGACTTAATGACTACAGACCCATCGCTCTGACGTCTGTGGTCATGAAATCATTTGAGTGTTGGCCCACCTGAAGGACATCACTGAACCCTTTCTAGATCCCCTTCAATTTGCTTATCGAGCAAACAGGTCTATGGATGATGCAGACAACATGGGATTGCATCATATCCTGCAACAACTGACAGACCAGGGACATATGCAAGGATCCTTTTTGTGGACTTCAGTTCGGCTTTCAACACCATCATCCCAGCTAAATTACACCAACTCTCTGTTCCCACATCTATCTGTCAGTAGATCACCAGCTTTCTGACGGACAGGCAGCAGCTAGTGAGACAAGGGAAATTCACTTCCAGCACATGTACGATCAGCATTGGTGTTCCCCAGGGATGTGTGCTCTCCCCACTACTCTTCTCCCTGTATACCAATGAATGCACTGCCAAGGACCCCTCTGACAAGCTCCTGAATTTTGCAGACGACACTACTGTCATCGGCCTCATCCAAGATGACGATGAGTCTGTATACAGAAGGGAGGTTGAACGGCTGACTCACTGGTGTAGACAAAACAACCTGGAGCTGAACGTGCTCAAAACGGTGGAGATGATTGTGGACTTTAGGAGGAACACCCCAACATTGACCCCTCTAACCATTCTAAACAGCACTGTGGCAGCAGTGGAGTCATTCAGGTTCCTGGGCACTACCATCTCACAGGACCTGAAGTGGGAGACCCACATTGACTCCACTGTGAAAAAGACCCAGCAGAGGTTGTAATTTCTTCACCAGTTGAGGAAGTTCAACCTGCCACAGGAGCTGCTGATACAGTTCTACTCAGCAGTCATTGAGTCTACCTCTGCACTTCAGTAACTGTCTGGTTTGGTGCAGCTACTAAATCGGATATCAGAAGACTACAAAGGGCAGTTCGGACTGCTGAGGGGATTATTGGTTGCCCCTTGCCCCCCCTTCAAGAACTATACATTTCCAGAGTGAGGAAAAGGGCTGGCAAAAATCACTCTGGACCCCACTCACCCAGCCCATTACCTTTTTGAACTGTTGCCTTCTGGCAGGCGCTACAGAGCACTGAGCACCAGAACCTTCAGGCTCAGGAACAGTTTTTTCCCTCAGGCTATCCATCTCATGAACAGTTAAAACTGCCCCATTGAGCAATAATTATGTGCAATACACAGCTTAGTCTATTTATATTTATCGAACATACCTCTTCTGCCATTACTTTCCCTTGCATCTGTATATAACAGATTTGTATTTGTATTTGTATATATATATAAATATATATATATATATATATATATATATATATATATATATATATATATTGTCCTATTGTGTATTTTTATTTTCTATTCACTTTTTATTTTTTATTCTATTTGTCTTGTTGTTGTATTGTTTGTGCACTGGAAGCTTCTGTCACCAAGACAATTTCCTTGTATGTGTAAGCATACTTGGCAATAAAGCTCATTCTGATTCTGATATGGACTACTTTTATGAGGGTGATTTGGGGGTAAATGGTGTTTTTGCATCCTTTTTGGAGCTTGAAAGATCTAGTCCCCATTCATTGTAAATGCATGGAAAAGAACGTCCATTCTTTGAAAAATCTCATTTTGTGTTCCACGGAGGAAGGAAATTCATTTAGATTTGAAACAAAGTGAGAGCGATTATATGCTGACAGAATTTAAATTTTGGGGTAAACTATCTGTTTTAAAGGAGGTATTTCTACCTGATCTGACCCTTAAAGAAGTTGGTATAATGATGTTCAGTCATATTAAATAATATTTTTGACTTAAAATCAGTTAATACAGATATTACCAAATTAAGCACATTGTAAGGTTAAATAAATTATTTTATTAGTTAAAGGGAGGATTACTAAAATAAGAGGAAGAAGAGGTAGATTAAAAAAGTGTGAAGAATTTGACAATAAATGACAGCGAACAACACAGGAGGAGAAAAGGAGTGAGGCTAAGTCTATGCCTCAGTGCACCACAGATCAACGGGGCAGCAGACTTTGTGCAGTGTGTTTGAGCCACTCTGCCACCTCTGCATCTTGCAATGAGTAGCATTCCCTTCCAACCCCAGAGGCCAGAATCAACACTGAACCTGTCACAGACTGCAACCCACTTCCTCCTAGAGGTTACAGGAGGAGAAACAGGCGCCATCCTCCAGGTCAGACGCGCTGATTGCAGCCCCTTTCCATGACCTGTCCCACGGCCACGGCCTTCCCGCCCCGCCTGTCACATCACACCGTATGTCTGCTACTGCACGTGCATCAATTAACATAAACTTAAAAGCTCATACAGCACAGCATATCATAAACAACAACAGCGAGAAAAATGAAGTAATATCTTCTTTAACAAAGAAGGGTATCACAGTTGAAGTGTGTAAATGTTTTCGATGTTATAAGATAATACCTTCTCCTATCCCAATTTAAAGAGATGAAAATTCTTCATATAGCCTACTCACCCTCATGTTGTTGCAAAACAGTATGATTGTCTTTCTAGTTGCTACTGTGGAACACAAAAGGCAGAATGTTAGCCTCAGTCACCATTCACTTTCATTGCATCTTTTTTTCTCTTACATTAAAGTGAATATGTGAAGGAAGAAAGTCATTCGAGTTGGAACATGAGGGTGAGAAACTGACATAATTTTCCTTTAATATGTAGAGACATCTGTAAGTAAACCATTTGTAGGTTGATTTTCACAAAACGTGAAAACACCATGGCTCTGTGATGCTTTCAAAACCTTGCTCTATTTGATTGAGCATCCCGAACAGCCTGACACAGCAACACTGGCTCAACCAATGGTATGAGTTTGTGGTGGGATTATCTGTTTGGCCAAACAATTGCAGTTACTTTTGCAATTGATATGAAAATTACACACTTCAGCTTTAAATAAGAACATTATATTGTGCTTGTCTTAAATCAGCTCAAGGCAAATTTCAGTGATAAATTAGGTAAAAAAAGACTTTTTTTCAAACTTTTTCTTTACGTTTTTCTTCTGTGCATTTGAAAGAGTTTACTGGGTTCTTGTCCTGTGAGGGGACTCTCAGCATCAGTCTACAGTAGGATTTAATTTGTTCTTACTGCCCCTAGTGGACGACAACTCCTCTCATATCATCAGTGCAAAAAGAAACCTTTTAAAAATGCATTCAGAAGAAGATTAAAGTTGGGAGTTAGCAGACTTTAAATTAAAAGACTTTAAATTAAAATTAATCAACCTGCAGTTTTGCTAGAATCACATTCATGGTTCAGCTTGTGAGCTTTGAGAATTCACTTATGATCTTAGAATCATACTTGAGTAATACCCTTAAACACTTGTGGACATTATTTTTGACTGACTACTGATAATTGAAAAAAATTATAGTAATAATTAAGACAAATTTTCACATTGAGAAAAAAGAAACAATAAGATTCTGCATTATTGATGCATTATGAATGAACTTCTGTTTGGATGAACAATTTTAACTGCATGTATTAATCTTGGTTAATGTTAAAGGAATATTCCAGGTTCAATACAAGACAAGCTCAATCAACAGAATTTTTGACATAATGTTGATTACCACAAAAAATAATTTTGACTTGTTCCTCCTTTTTATTAAAAAAAGCAAAAATGGATGTTTCAGTGAAGCACTTACAATGGAAGTGAATGGGGCCAATTTTAGGAGGGTTTAACGGCAGAAATGTGAAGCTTATAATTTCATAAAGCACTTCCATTAATTCTTCTGTTAAAACTCATGTATTATTTGAACTGTAAAGTTGTTTAAATAGTTATTTTTGCAGTCGTTTTAGGGTTTATTGACATTACATCGTCATGGCAAAGAAGTTGTAAAATTGGCTATAACTTTACACAGAAAAGGTTAGTAAGCGACTATCACACTAAAATCATGTTAACATGAAGGGGCGCAAAAATGGGGTATGCAACATATGCACGCAAAATCATACTTTTTAAATCTCCTATAATACCTTGCAAATAACAAAAAGCACAATTTTAAACATAAATGTAAGAATGACTTTTATTTGATTTAATTTATTTATTTATTTATTCTCCCCTTTTCTCCACAATTTGGCATGCCCAATTCCCAATGCACTCTAAGTCCTCATGGTGGTGTAGTTACTCAATCTGGGTGGCAGAGGACGAATCTCAGTTGCCTCCGCGTCTGAGACACTCAATCCGTGCATCTTATCACTTGGCTTGTTGAGCGCGTTACCGCGGAGACCTAGTACGTTTGGAGGGCATCCATGCACAACTCACCACGCGCCCCACCGAGAGCGAGAACCACATTATAGCGACCACGAGGAGATTAACCCAACGTGACTCTACCCACCCTAGCAACCGGGCCAATTGGTTGCTTAGGAAGCCTGACTACAGTCACTCAGCACACCCTGGATTTGAACTTGTGACTCCAGGTGTGGTAGTCAGCATCTTTATTTACTGAGCTACCCAGGCCCCCTATTTGATTTAATTTTATTATTTTAGATGGGTTGAAATTTTTATTTTTATTTTTATCAAGACGTACAGTACCTTCATAGCTACAACTCACCCTTTGACTACTGACGATGCTCTGACTGTCACATCACAAAACTGGTCAGAGGGGGAATGAGTTCTGGCCAGGGGCGCATAACAGAAAAAAAAAAAAGATGAGTGAGTACCACAAAAAAAAACAGCGGCAGGAACTGGGAGACTAGTCAGGATCAAGGGAAAGATGAATGCAGCAATGTACAGAGACATCCTTGATGAAAACCTGCTCCAGACTGGGGCGAAGGTTCATCTTCCAACAGGACAATGACCCTAAGCACACAGCCAAGATAACAAAAGAGTGGCTACGGGACAACTCTGTGAATGTCCTTGAGTGGCCCAGCCAGAGCCCAGACTTGAACCCGATTGAACATCTCTGGAGAGATCTGAAAATGGCTGTGCACCAACGCTCCCCATCCAACCTGATGGAGCTTGAGAGGTCCTGCAAAGAAGAATGGGAGAAACTGCCCAAAAATATGTGTGCCAAGCTTGTAGCATCATACTCAAAAAGACTTGAGGCTGTAATTGGTGCCAAAGGTGCTTCAACAAAGTATTGAGCAAAGGCTGTGAATACTTATGTACATGTGATTTTTTTCGTTTTTTATTTTTAATAAATTTGCAAAGATTTCAAACAAACTTCTTTAACGTTGCCATTATGGGGTATTGTTTGTAGAATTTTAAGGAAAATAATGAATTTAATCAATTTTGGAATAAGGCTGTAACATAACAAAATGTGGAAAAAGTTAAGCGCTGTGAATACTTTCCGGATGCACTGTACAGGGAACACTGTCTTGTGCATCGAGTGCTCTGTTTGAAGCAGATGACAGCGAACAGAGCACAAATTCACTTTGTAGCACGAGGCACAAACAGAGTACATACTTTTTTAATTAAATAGTAGCCTTTGCAGTTTAATAATCACTTTGAGTGGAGTCACGTGACGCCATGCGAGGTTTGGATGTGAGAATGGCGAGCTCTGTGCACTTTGCTAGTTTTAATACTTTTTATGTCATAAACCGGTGAGATTCGATACACCCTAATCCTTAACTGTTCTAGGAAGACAATATGTCAAAGAATTCAAAATCCTTGGGCTCTGGAGACAATAAAAGACACTTGTCTCCAGGATGTGCTCAAGCTGATGCCCCTGAGCAGCAGGCCGTAAGCCAGGGCCGATTTGGCCGGAGAAGTGAAGGAAATTCGGCGAGAATTGTTGAACGTGTCAGCAATGCTGACGAAGGTCGTTGCTGACTTGGAGGATCTTGTTGTATACGTCGATCGTTCACTACCATGGAGATGAAATTCACTGATGTGGTTACAAGAGTGGGGAATGTTGAGAAACGGATCGATTATCTGGAATAATTGGAATAATTGGAAAGGGAATTCGCTGCTAATCCGCTAGTGACCAAGGTGGATTTGGAGCACATCTGGAAGAAGTTGGAGGACTTGGATAATTGTAACCGGTGAAATAACATCCGAATTGTTGGAATTCCTGAGGACGAAGAAGGTCGGGATATGGTGAAATTCCTGGACAGGCTCTTTCCGAGTCTGCTCGACATAACATGCCATAAGCTGGAAATCAAGCGAGCTCACAGGGTTCCGGCTCGGCGATCTGCTGAGGGAGACAGGCCCGATCAATTCTGGTCAAATTTCTGAGATCATCCGATAAAGAGTAAAGGAAGGCTTTCTTGGAAGAACCACAGCATTTTCTTGTTCCCAGACTTTGTGAATTCGACAAGAGAGAAATGTGATCAATTCAAGGAATGCAAGAAACTCTTACATCAATGGAAGGTCGCTTTGCACTGATGTTCACGGCCAAATTGAGAATAGATGTTAAGGATGGCCGTAAAGTATTTACATGTCCCCAGCAAGCGATGTCCTTCATAAAGTCAATGGACTAAGTAACTTATTTTGTGGTACTCACGTTGCAGCCAAGTGGACCGACTCACTGAACATCCACTTGATCGTCCGAGGAAGCTGAGCGCCTTTTTTGTTTCTTTTTGTGCTGGTTCAGCCTAGCGGCTGGAGTTTGTTTTGTGCAGCAGCACTCCTTCGGGTCAGTGTTGTTGTCAGAGTTTTTGCTTTAATGTTATATTTTGGCCACTAGAGGCCCTCACTGTGTTTCATTTCAGTTTCCCGCCATTGTATCATGTGTTATTGTTTTCACATGTGCCTCGTTCTGGGCTGTGTATTTAAGCTGATCACTTCCTTTTGTTTCTTTGCTTGGTTATTGATGTTCCTAGCCAGTTGCTGCCGTAAGTCTGCTCTAGTTCTAAGTGCTAAACTTTGAAAGCCTTTTGGATTGTTTTTTTCCCTGTGTTTATTTTTGCTGTTTTTTGGTGTCTTTTTCCTGAGTTCTTTGGAGATTATTTTTTCCTCCTTTTGGATCCTTTTTGGACTAAAGATTTTTCTGTTTTGTGGTTGTCAGTAAGAAATTGCTTTTTGTACCCTTTTTGCTATTTTTGTTAATAAACTCTTCTGAGTTCATTTAAGAACGCATCTGACTATTGGGTTCAACTCCCTTCTGTGGCTCAGTGGTGGAAATTAAGACTCTTGCGCCAGAGACCCAAGTTTGAATCCTGGCTCTGACAGAATAACCAAGCCACATTATGAACCCAGAGATGCCTAATGCTCAGGAACTCCTGGCCACAATTGCTCAGCAGGAGTCCGCAATCCAATGCCATGAGTCAACACTAGTTCAGCAGGAGACTGTGATGGCTAAACACTCACAAGTGCTGTCTGATCTCATGATTTCTGTCCGTTAGATCCTGGACCGGCTGCCCTCTACTTCAGCTACTGCTCCTACTGCTGCCTCGGTACCCCTTCCGGATTCTCAAGTGCTCTCTCCTCTGATTGAACTTTGCCTACCTCCACCACAACATTTCTCAGGTGATCCCAGTGCATGTGATGGGTTCCTGACTCAATGCTCTCTCACATTTGAATTACAACCATCTTCCTTCCCTTCAGATCGGGCCAAGATCGCATATGTTATCACCCTCCTTTCTGGCAAGGCTCTTTCTTGGGCAACAGCGGTCTGGAAGGCACAGGCACCCTTTTGTTCAAGTTATTCTGTGTTTGAAATGGAGTTCAAGCGAGTCTTTGACCACCCCCTCAGTGGCCGGCAAGCCTCTAAGAGACTTCTCACCCTCCGACAAGGTAATGGCAGCGCGGCTGAATATGCCATACAGTTTCGGACAGTTGCAGCAGGGAGCGGCTGGAACGATGAGGCCCTCATGGTGTGTTTCCTGAATGGTCTGTCTGAGGCAATCAAGGATGATATGGCTACCAGAGAACCTGCTCGTGATCTCGAGACCCTCATGGATCAAGCAATCTGGCTGGATAATCGCCTGAGGGAGAGAAGACTGAACCGGCCATCTGTTTCCACATTGTCTGCCAGTCCAGCACTTGCTCAAATGCTACCAGTACCCCACGAGTCCTCGGAACCCATGCAATTGGGAAGGACTAGGCTTTCCCCATCAGAACGAAACCGTCACATGAGAGAGCGCTGTTGTCTATATTGTGGATTGTATGGTCATTTTTCGCTCCGCCTGCCCCGAGCTTTCGGGAAACGCCCAGTCCCGTACAGGCAAGGAAGGACTGTAACGGGAGTTACACGCACAGCTTCACCTTCCAACTCTGGATTGTTCCTTCCCATTACACTCACTTGGGGAGATCAAAAACACCAACTCCAGGCACTGATTGATTCTGGTGCTGCCGGGAATTTCATGGATATTTCCTTTGCCAAAAGTCTCCAGATTCCTATTAATTCCCTTCCTGCCCCCGTAACTGCGACAGCCTTGGATGGAAGACCGTTAGCTCCAGGGAAAATAACCCACCTCACCTCTCTCCTTTGTCTCGTCACTTACCAGCACCGGGAGAGAATGTGCTTTCATCTTATACAGACTCCAGAGTTCCCTATTATCCTCCGTCACCCCTGGCTCCTCCAGCATAACCCACACTGACTGGTCCACTGGTGCTGTTCTCAGTTGGGGTCCCACCTGTCAGACTACATGCTTGGCCCAGAACTCCCCTGATCTTGTTCTCGAGTCCCAAGAAGCCCTAGATCTGTCTCAAGTCCCTGCTCAGTACCACCACCTCAAAGCAGTGTTCAGCAAAAGGAAGGCCACCTCCTTACCTCCTCATCGCCCCTATGATTGCGCCATTGAGCTGCTCCCAGGAACCTGTCCCCCCAGAGGTCGTATATTCTCTTTGTCTCCCCCCGAACGAACTGCTATGGACAAATACATTAACGAATCCCTTGCGGCAGGTATCATCCAACCATCCACTTCCCCTGCTGGAGCTGGATTTTTTTTCGTTGGGAAGAAGGATGGCGGACTCTGGCCATGTATTGATTGCAGGGGCCTTAATAAGATCACTATTCGAAACCGCTATCCCTTGCCGCTAATGGCCACTGCTTTCGAAATTCTGCAAGAAGCCTCCATCTTCACTAAGCTTGACTTGCGCAATGCCTACCATCTCATGCGCATCAGACAAGGAGATGAATGGAAGACCGCCTTCAACACGCCCACTGGGCACTATGAATATTTAGTTATGCCCTTCGGTCTCACTAATGCTCCTGCAGTATTTCAAGCTCTCATCAATGATGTTCTCAGAGACATGCTCAACCAATTTGTGTTTGTCTACTTAGACGATATCCTCATCTTCTCGAGTTCCCTCCAAGAGCATGTAAAACACGTCAGTAAGGTTCTCAGACGTCTTCTTGATAACCATCTTTATGTTAAACCTGAGAAATGTGAGTTCCATGTGACCAAAGTTCAGTTCCTGGGGTTCATTATCAAGCCTGGCCAGATACAAATGGACCCTCAAAAGGTTCAAGCAGTTGTGGATTGGCCCTCCCCCTCGTCGGTAAAGGAAGTACAGCGTTTCCTTGGCTTCGCCAATTTTTATCGCAAGTTCATCCGGAACTTCAGTGCTGTGGCAGCTCCTTTATCTGCCCTCACCAAGGGGAACACAACCAGCTTTAATTGGGGACATGAAGCAGAGTTGGCCTTCAGCAAACTCAAAAGCCATTTTACCTCTGCACCTATTCTCATTCTCCCTAACCCAGATAAACCCTTCATCGTGGAGGTCGATGCTTCGGACGTAGGGGTTGGAGCTGTGCTGTCCCAAAGGGGGGAGGACAACAAGTTGCATCCATGTGCATTCCTTTCCCACCGCCTTACACCGACTGAGATGAACTATCATGTAGGGGATCGAGAGTTACTGGCAGTTAAGCTAGCACTTGAAGAGTGGAGGCATTGGCTTGAGGGGGCCAAACACCCATTCCAAGTATTCACTGAGCACAAAAATCTGGAATACATTCAGCAGGCAAAGCGACTCAACCCCCGCCAGGCACGTTGGTCCTTATTCTTCAACCGATTCAAGTTTATCTTATCCTACCGACCCGGCTCTAAGAACCTAAAACCTGATGCTTTGTCCCGAGTATATGTAAACACTCCTCAGGAAGATTCTATTGCATCGATTATCCCCAGTTCCAAGATAATAGCTCCTATCAGGTGGGATCTGGAAAATACTGTAAAACAAGCCCAAGCCCGAGAACCTGACCCAGGAGGGGAGCCAACCCACTGCCTGTTTGTCCCTAAAGCTGTCCGCTCCCAGATCCTCCAGTGGGGACACTCCTCTCGTCTCACTTGTCATCCTGGTACCTCTCGCACTCTTGAGTTCCTCCAAAGACGATTTTGGTGGCCAACTATCAAGGAGGATGTGACAACATTTGTAAACGCATGTCCCACATGCAACCAAAGTAAGGTCTCTCACCGTTCTCCTCAGGGGCTATTGCATCCTCTCTCCATACCTCATAGACCTTGGTCTCATCTTTCCATAGATTTTATCACTGGACTTCCGCTATCACAAGGCAACACCACTATCATGGTCATAGTTGATAGATTCTCCAAGGCCGCCCGATTTATTCCTCTGCCCAAACTACCCACCGCTAAAGAAACTGCTGAATTGGTTATAAACCACGTCTTCCGAGTCTTTGGCATCCCACAAGACATCGTTTCTGATCGAGGACCCCAATTTTCCTCCCGATTCTGGCGGGCATTTTGTCAATCTCTGGGGGCTACAGTGAGTCTATCTTCTGGGTTCCACCCGAAGTCCAATAGGCAAACGGAGAGGCTTAACCAACATCTTGAGACTACACTGAGGTGTATGGCAGCTAACAACCCATCCTCTTGGTCTTCCTTCATCATGTGGGCAGAATACGCTCACAATACCCTTCGCTCCTCTGCTACAGGCATGTCCCCTTTCGAGTGCCAGTTGGGATACACCCCTCCACTATTCCCTGAGCAAGAAGTGGAGGTTGCAGTTCCCTCTGCTCAACAGTTCGTTAAACATTGCCGCCAGACATGGAAAAAAGCCTGACTCAAGCTCTTGAAGGTCTCTCAGCAGTATCAGCACCAGGCCAATCACAGACGCAGACCTGCCCCCACTCTGCGCCCCGGCCAAAGAGTCTAGCTCTCCACTAAGAACATTCCCTTGCGGGTGGAATCCCGTAAACTTTCCCAGAGGTTCATTGGCCCCTTCAAGATTGCCAGGAAAGTAAACCCAGTTACTTATCGTTTATACTTGCCTAAGTCTTTGAAGATAAATCCCACTTTTCATGTCTCACTGTTAAAACCTGTTTTGTCTTCTCCTTTTCTTGCGACAGGTAAACCTCCCCCTCCTCTTATCATTGGTGGCCAGCCAGCTTACACAGTCCACAGAATACTGGATGCCCGTCGAGTACGTGGGTCCTGGCAGTATCTTGTGGACTGGGAAGGCTATGGCCCTGAGGAGCGCTCCTGGGTTCCTGTCAAGGACATCTTGGACCCCAAACTAATTCAAGAATTTCATGCTCGCAATTCCAGTCGTCCGGGAGGGAATGTCAGGAGCCGTTCCTAGAGGGAGGGGTCCTGTCAGAGTTTTTGCTTTAATGTTATATTTTGGCCACTAGAGGCCCTCACTGTGTTTCATTTCAGTTTCCCGCCATTGTATCGTGTTATTGTTTTCACATGTGCCTCGTTCTGGGCTGTGTATTTAAGCTGATCACTTCCTTTTGTTTCTTTGCTTGGTTATTGATGTTCCTAGCCAGTTGCTGCCATAAGTCTGCTCTAGTTCTAAGTACTAAACTTTGAAAGCCTTTTGGATTGTTTTTTCCCTGTGTTTATTTTTGCTGTTTTTTGGTGTCTTTTTCCTGAGTTCTTTGGAGATTATTTTTTCCTCCTTTTGGATCCTTTTTGGACTAAAGATTTTTCTGTTTTGTGGTTGTCAGTAAGAAATTGCTTATTGTACCCTTTTTGCTATTTTTGTTAATAAACTCTTCTGAGTTCATTTAAGAACGCGTCTGACTATTGGGTTCAACTCCCTTCTGTGGCTCAGTGGTGGAAATTAAGACTCTTGCGCCAGAGACCCAAGTTCGAATCTTGGCTCTGATAGTTGTGGATGAATCTGCACGTTTCTTGTGCTTATGCCTCCTATTGTTTGGAGTTTGTTTTGTGGAGTATTTCTTGCAGGACATTAGAGTGATTGGGTCATTTGTTGCACTCATGTAGCAGTTGAATGGGCCGGCTCACTGAACATTCGGTTGACTGTCCGAGGATACTGAACAGCCTTCTTTTCTTTTTTTTTTGTGCTGGTTCCACTAGCGGCTGGAGTTTGTTTTGTGGAGGAACACACATTCGGGACAGTTATGTGGATGAATTCACACGTTGTTTGTGTTTATTCCACCTATCGGCTGGAATTTGTTTTAGAGATTATCTTCTGTTGTGTAATTCTGTTTTACAAAATTTGTATAGAAACACTGGACTTGAGAAATCTGACGGCAAAGTTGTTGTGGTGGCTCTCGTAGGTGTACATGGACTGTTTGAGTTTAGAGGGATGGATGCTGGTTGGCACTGTCGTGCGCGGGGTTAATGCGCACGTTTTTCTTTTTTCTATTTGTTTGGTTCGGGAGGAAGTTTGGGGTTTGATTGTTGCACTAATGTTGGAATGTGGTCTTTATAATTTTATTTTTGACACACAATCTATTTTTTCTAATATGTCAAAATGTCAAATGTTAGTATGAGTGGACTGTCTCTCTCCACATGGAATGTGAACGGGTTGGGGCACCCCATAAAAAGAAGGAAAGTTATTTCTCTTCATAAACATAAGAAATAAGATAGTGTTTCTTCAAGAAATGCATCTTTCCCCACAGGAAGCTGAAAATTATGAATTCCTTTTCTAAATTCTCAGGATACAGAGTCAATTGGTCTAAATCCGAAGCTTTGGCTCTGACAGCATACTGCCCAGTAATGGCTTTTCATCCGGGTGCCTTCCAGTGGCCCAAACAGGGCATTAAGTATTTTGCCAATTTATTCCCAGCAAATTTGTGTGATTTAGTTAGAGTTAATTCTGACCCCTTAATAAAAAGTTTTTTGAGCGATGTTTTGAGGTGGGCTTCATTACATTTATCTATGATTGGGAGGATTAATGTTATTAAAATTAAATGTATTCCAAAATTCAACTACCTGCTACAATCTCTCCCAGCAGATGTCCCCCTCTCTTATTTCAAGCAATTTGATAGCATAGCAAAGTCCTTCAATTGGAATGGTAAGCGTCCCAGATTACATTTCAATAAGTTACATAGGCCGACTGACAAAGGTGGGCTAGGCCTACCCAAGATTTAGTTTTATTATTATGCATTCGGTCTCAGACATTTGGCTCATTGGTCGCTTCCACCTGAGAGAGCCCCTCCCTCGTTTTGTATTGAACAAGAAGTTCTTGCCCCTATTTTGCCATTGCAAAGCCTATTAAACTAACCGGAGAAGTTAAGTTACACCCCGTTATCTCGCATTTACACGTGGTATGGACAAAAGTTTCCAGAGTGTTTAATTCGGACATTTATTTAAATGTTGCCTCGTATTAATAAGTCCCCTTTCTGCTGATCAGAGTGGATTGTGAGGGAGGTTAATACGCTCGGTGACCTATATGAGAGTGGAGTGTTGAGATCCTTTGAAAATATGGTTCAACATTTTAGGATTCCCAGATCTCAGTTCTTTAGGTATTTACAGCTGCGCCACCTGCTCTGTACTATTTTTGGGAGTAGCATACACCCCCCTAAAGCGGCAGATACTCTGGGAGTGGTGATCACTGCTTTTGGAAAAGGTCATGAGGCATCAGTGTATTACTCCCTGTTAATTCAAAGTCTGGGGGACAGAGCTTCAACTTCTCTCAAGAGATTATGGGAGAAAGATTTAAACTTGGTATTGGAGGAGGGAGTGTGGGCTAGGATTTTGAAAAAAGTCAAGTCTACATCTAGAGGTGCAAGGTGCGTCTGATGCAATTTATGATTTTACATCGATTCTATTGGACCCCCTCTAGATTGTATAGGCTTGGTCTTAAAGGCACACGCACCTGCTGGTGATGTCAATCAGAAAATGGGGACACTACCCCGTTGAATGTTTTTTGGGGATGTGTTAATATCCAAGAATTTTGGTTGAGGGTTCAGAGCTTTATGTGTGACGTACTGGACACTCAATATTCATTTTGCCCCAGACTCTGTATCTTGGGGCGGTCATTAATATTGGGGATAGACATTTAAAAAGTTGGGTCCTAGCAGGAGATATGATCGGCAGACGGATAATCCTCAGGTGATGGAAGTCGGCTGGGGCACCCTCATTTCGGGAGTGGTGCGGGGAGATGGGCAGGGTGGCGGCATTCGAGGAGGTGATTTATAGAAGGCTGGGAAAATGGGATTTATTTGACAGGAAGTGGGGTGGATATTTGGCTTTTTTGGAGGGTTCTTGGGGAGGGGCAGTGGAGAGGGATTTGTAGTTTAGATGTGTATGTGCATTCTTGTTGTTTTTTGAAAGTAAGGAAAGGATATCTTCTAACACATTGGAAAAGCCTTCTCATTGGTCAATTACCATGTTAATTTACCATGTGGAAAAAGCTAAAACAAAGAAGCCACAAAGACAAATCTTTACATTCAAACTTTTATTCCTAACATGAACACCAACTGCAACAGCTGCGCCAAACTCCATGTTTGTTCACAGAACTGTTTATATAAACTGCAATTGTTCAATTACCACAAACTGAACTATGGTGGTATAAATTAATGCACACGTAATATTTAATCTTTTAATATCATGTTTGGTCTTTATATCTTCAGAAAAATGCCAGGAGTATTTTTGAAGAGGTTTGGAAAAGGAACAATGCAGAGATGAAACTTTAAAGACATTGTTCTAACTATGTACTTTAAAATATGCAAATGTTCCACACAGAGAAGGGAGGGCCACACTTTATGGGCCCCATCCAATATCAGCAGCCAAACATAACCCTGAAACAGGAAGGCGCCAAACTGAAATCTCCTCCTCATCAGGAAGGTAAAAAACTATCCTCTGGATGACCACACCTTTGTCCTGGGTCCCTGTCCTGAGGGTCATTAACAAGATACATTTCTAAAACACCTTTGTCCTGAGTCCCCATCCAGAGGGTCGTTAACAGGATACACTTCCTAAACACTTCTCCGTTCTGGTTTCACTCCATGAAAGAGAGGATAACAGATCATCCAACATTCTTAGTGTCCATCCGAGAGACAGAAGAAGATTGACCAAGTACCAAGTCTCACTACAAGAGACTATTGTAACGACAAGTTCGGAATCCCTATACCAGGGAGATAACTAAAGCGACAAGGTTTAGCTCTGGCGAGCAAACCTTCTCTTCAAGTTTCTTGCATCTGCATGTTCCACATGATGAATCTTGCACCGACATAAGGGCTCTATATCTGCATGTTCCAGATTGCAAGAACCCTCTCGGTGCTTCCAGGAGATCAGCATTCCTCAGCTCCTTCATGTCTAAGGCTGTTGAAATGGAATCCAGCTCCTTCCCCACTGTAACATGGCCCTGAGCCCCAGTGGAAGACGTCACCGTCACCAAACTCACCGATCGATCAAGGAGAGAACGTAAGTATCACTACTAAACCTCTTTCCAGAGACCTTGGCATAAGTGTGTACTATCAGTTTATAATTTTCTAATGTTCTTTAGATTACATAACCTGTGTATCAAATGTTTTGCAAATAATCTTTGAGTTATCTGTTTTAACAGAAATAAGGTTTTCCCCTTATTAATTAACAGAGAAACAGCTATGTATCTTTCTATAAGATAACAGTCATACTTTGCCATTGCTACATCCAATTCAACCACTTGCATCTTTCCATTCATTAATTTATATTATTCTTTAACATATTAGTACCATTTTGTAGTTTTTGTTAGTTATTCTTATCTTCTTGTAAATAAAACTCATTTTATTACAACTGTGTGTTCCTTGTGTTGATGACACAAAAGAACTCTAAAGGGTTAGGATGCTCTCGAATCCTTCAGATTCAGATGACCAACTCCCTCCAGTTTACATATTTTTATTTACTGAATGTTATTTGGATCATTCTTTTACTGTTAAGGTGAAACTCCTTAGCTGGAGCCCCGAGGATGGAGGAAGGGGCCGTCTGATATTAATAATCACACACACATACACCTTAAGTGAAGTGTGATCAAAAAGTTCATTTCAGTTGGTGCCAAGATGATTCTCACTATATAATAATAATAATAATAATAAATCAATAGTAATTGTATTATATTTAGGTAATATCTTACATCTGTGATGCTCTGTAGTGCAGCATTTATTTGATAAAATATAACTCCAATGTATTTTAGATTGTGCTGTGAGGTTCTGAATAAAAGCACTTCATTTGATAAAAATAATACAATATTATGTTAAAAATTAGTTGTTATACTTTCATTTGATTAAAGTTTTAATGAATTTATTATTTAAAACACTATTTGATGATTAAATTTAAATAAACTCCTGATTTGCAGTTCAGAAGAAAAAAAAAAACAGGCATCAGACTCGGTATCGGCAAGTACCAAAAAAAAAAGTATTTGTACTCGTACTCGGTCTCAAAAAAATGGTATCGGGACATCCCTACTTTTATTGTAAGGTCCTCACTGTAACCTCAATTTTTGAGTTTTTTAAAGCAAAAGGCAGGACAAGTCCAAATATATTACTGTGTTAATCAATATTATGCCACAAATGCTTTTGATTGAGCTTAACTTGTATTGAACCTGGAATATTCCTTTAACTTATAAGTATAGGCCTACTATTTTTCATCGATAGTTTATGTTAGTTTATAATGAGTTCATAATGCTAACTCATGTTTAAAACGTATTAGCATATATAGAAATTAACAGCATGAAAAAAATGCCAAATGTAAAATATTGTTCATTGTTAACTAAATATTGTAAATATTAGTTCATGTTAACTATTGCATTAACTCTGTTAATGAATGCAACCTTTTTGTAAGTGTTATCAAAAAGTTTTCTTTTTTATATATTTCTTTTAAAACAAAGAGGGTGATAACATTCTCGGTATGATAAGATTGTTCAATATAAGCTCAGTTTTCATTCGTTTTCACTCCCTCCTTTTCTCTTTTATCGAGGTGCCAAAACGGATGACTTAAAAGAGGCAATTAACAGATATCACAAACAACTCATTTAGCAGACGGCAGCATAGATGAATCAAAGGCTAAACAAACCCCTATGGGCATTAACAGCAAAAACAACAAAAAGAAAAAAAAAAAAACCTGTTGCTGTGACATTTTGTTCCTCTCACCTCAATGTGCACCAGTCACAATGGACTGCTTTGCAGAGGTTCTGTGTTCTAATCACCATGGCGATGGCTCTGCCTCCCAGGCTGCCCCAGGGGGCGATGGAAGCAGGTTGCCATCCAAACCCCAACCAGGATCGGGGAGGGGTTGAGACTACAGGGAGCTGTGGAAACAGGAAAGAAGCTCCTACAGGACTGGACCCATGCTATATCATCAACCAGCATGAGGCCAACCCGGTCCCAGAGGTTCAGCACGATGCTTTCTCAACATTTTCCATCTCTGAACCAGAAAATAACAGTGGCACAAACATGGGCAATTACGGGCCGAGGCCAACACTTTTGAGGGAAGCTTTGCATTTCATTCATAACCTTTGAAAGGGCAGAACATAGAACAAATGGTGGGAATCAGAACATCTGCTTGGGGGTAACTCATCTTTACATGACAGAGAGAGAGATGGAGATAACATGACTGAGAGGCAGACAAAGGCCAACGGCTCCAGTTAACAGATCTGACCATGTTTTGTTGTTCGTTTAGTTAGCATACTGCCGCATATTCAAGCTCTGAGCCTGAGCAAGAGTCTGAGCACTTCATTCATACACAACATCACAATATCCTATCAGAAATTGTTTAAATTATACAAAACAATTTGAAATGTGGACTTATCGGACCAAAAAACATGGTTCCACTGTTCTACTTTCCATCTAAGATGAGACTGAGCCCAGATAAGTTGGCAGTGCTTCTGGACAGTGTTGATGTATGGCTTCTGCTTTGTATAATAAAGTCTTAACTTGCATCTGTGGATGTAGCGTCAAATGGTGTTGGCTAACAAAGGTTTACTAAAGTAATCCCAAGCCCATGTTCATGATATCCATTACAGACGAATGATGTTTTTTAAGACAGTGATGTCTGAGGGATCAGAGATCACGAGCATTCAGAAGTGTTTTTCGTCTTGCCCTTTACGCACTGAGATTTTACCAGATTCCTTGAATCTTTTAACTAACTGTGCACTGTAGAGGGTGAAATGCCCAAAATCCTTCCAGTTTGAATTTGAGGAACATTGTTCTTAAAGTGCTGGATTACTTAATGAAGCATTTGTTGGCAAATTGACAAGTCTCGAACGATCCTTCATCTTGAAGGACTAGGCTGTTTTTGAAGGCTCCTTATATACTATGACACGATTGCCTCACCTGTTTAACATCTCCTGTTTCACATTGCCTTGTTATTTTAATTCGTCAAATTGTTATTAGTCTTAAATTGCCCCCGTTTCCACCTTTTTGGAACGTGTTGCAATCATCTGATTTGAAATTACTGTACATTAAAAAAAAAAAAAAAAAAAATGAAATTCACAAGGTAAAACATCATATAATGTTTAGTCGTAGTGCTTTCAATATAGCAAAGGGTGAATATAATTAAAAATCATGCCTTTTTGTTTTTATTAGCATTTTTCATACTGTCCCAACTTTTTCGGAATTGGGGTTGTATGTAAAAAGCTATTTTCTTGCAATAAAGGTATTTAAGCAATAAGGTACGGGAGGCTGTGCTATATTGTGAATGTCATGGCTAAAAGGTGCTTTAGCCCTAAAAAAAAGTGATAATATACATTTGTTACCTTAAGGATTTACAGTATTTCTACCTGATTTTCGTTGTAGTAACCTAATGTTTTTAGAATCAGAATCAGAATGAGGTTTATTGCCAAATATACTACACATATAAGGAATTTGTCTTGGTGACAGAAACTTCCAGTGCACAAACAATACAGCAACAAGACAGAGATAATAATAAAAAAAATTGAATAAAAATCCAAATTGAATAGAAAATATAAGTGTATATAGAAACAGAAATTATGTTAAATAATATTTTTGACTTAGTTAACCAGTTAACTTAGATGTTACCATATAAAAGCACTTTTTTTTTAGGTTACAAGACAAAACATTTAGCCTCAGTGCCTTATTGCTTTTATGAAACTACATGGTAAAAATATTAACCCTTGTGCTGTGTTCGTTTGTGCAAACACCTTTTGTGTTCTGGTCTTATTGTGTTCCCAATAAGATTGTTAGTCTAAGATTGTAAATCTCTCATATTGCATATATTATCCCAAGATACTGCATTAGATCTTTTTGTCAACTTCTTTTTTAGAAATTATGACTTGATTGAATATGATTTGAACATATTTTAAAAACAAAGATTTCTTATTGATAGAAGGATCCATTGAACTGAGCTTATAATGGACTTGGGGGGGCTCTCCCTGCAGAAAAAAAAAAAAAGAACAAAAAAACAGTTATGTAATAAATTAATAACCACTTGCTTGATCTAAAGAATATAGGTGTCATTTTAAAGCTTAGAATCTGAACTTTACTATGCATTTAGCAGATCTTGCCAATTCTTCAATTCAACAAATTAGAGCTGTTTTGTTCTCATAATTTGCAAATTTGGTATCACAACAATAATATTCAGAGTTGGTAAAACCATGAAAAAGATGAGATAGCCATGTGTTATATATCATTGGAAAGGTCTCAATTAGTGAAATGCAAAGAGCAAATGTGTTTCATTCAGAGGCCAAACTGCAGTGAGTATTAGTGTATGAAATTCCCATTGACACACATTAATATAATAATCAGGAGTGTCTTTTTGTCACGTTTTTCCTTATTCATTCCTGATACATTCAAATAGCATAGAAAATAAAATATTGTAACTTACAGCAGACTATCCCAATTCAACGAGCCCAAACACAACATAATACGATTAGTAGATCTTAAAATATTCCTCAAAGAGTGTACATGGAAAGACGATGCACTAAAGGGCGCTTAACACTTTGTGTGTGTGTGTGTGTGTGTGTGTGTGTGCGTGTGCGCGCAAATTTTGTGTGTGCAAACACACATCCACATATGTGCTCATCTAAATGATTGTGATGCTTCTGAACACTTAATATTTCTGTATTTTGCAGTCTAATCCATTAATTTCCAATACACTACAGTTTACAGGAAGAAAAAAAAAAGTTAATCGGTCAGTTTTGAACAGAACACAATATGTGGGTTAAGGACACATTTTAAAATAAAAAAAAATTATTTTATTATTCATTCAATTAAAGTGCCATCCTTCTGATACAACATCTAGTCCCTGACATAACAGAATGTGATTCAATGGGTACAGCGCTGTGATATACACAGCATCTATTTGAACAAGTGTTTTCCATCATAGCTGTTACTATATTGTGTATTTTAGCATGGCTGAAATGCTGTATTGACCAATGAGCATCCAGAAACGGAACTATCCATTTAATAAGCAATTTTTTATATCATAGTGTTGAGGCATAATACCTAATACTTAAAAGGCATGAAATTTGCCTATAAACCGTTCTCAAAGGCCTTTCAAGCCTGCAGCATTCAAAAGACAGCCAGATAATGCACTAAACTCTCTAGTAAGCTAAACACAGCTTTGTCCATGCAATCATTTAATCCTCCCAGAACTGTAAAAAATACCTGACAGCAAACGAGTATGCAATGCAAACATGAGTGCTTGTTTAATAAGAAATGTTGTATTAACACATATGTTCTAAATAAATAATAATAAGTAATACATTTTCAGTGGAAATAAACTGAGTGATCTGAATCATATTTACTGTACTCTGGTTATTATGGGTGGCCATTTTTTATTTGGATTGACTCAGGAATAACCCAGATACAGTATGTTAAATTGTTATTTTATTCAACTCTGAAGCATTCAATTGTTACCTTAAGGATCCAATTCAACCTAATCTGAACCTTCAGAATTACTTTAATCACTGTTGGTGTAATCTAATGCTGTCATGTTGATTCAGTTATGTTAAATAATATTTTTGACTTGAATGAAAGTTAATTTAGACATTTTTAGGTTACCTGACAAAACATTATTTTACAGTGTATAAATTAAAAAGTATCAGGCGATAAACTCACAGCACTCAGAGCTGGGGAGAACGCTAATTCTGTGTCCCAGTGCAACCAGCAGGGAGGGGTGTGCATGTGCCTTTGTCCCCAGTAACCTTGACCAGTGTAAGGATTACCTTGCATTTACACTCACCGCTCCTTCTTTCCTTAAGGCTTATTAAGAATGATAATGAGCTCGGAAAGGGGCAGTATGTCCCTTTCTCTGTCTTGTTATCTCCCCCAACCCCCACTCCGCTAACCCTTTCCCTCACCCTCCTCCTGCACTGAAAGGACCCAGGACAAATTATCAAAAAGGCCATTTTCATCTATGGCTTAAATCGATACTTATTCCATGCCTTCAAAATCAAGCCTATATTACTGTTGTCTGTGTGATTTGTTTATTTTTGCTCAAGTATATTCAAGCTCTTTCTGTCAAGGGGAAATGCTCAGGATGCAATTCACCTTGAACCTCAATTATATTAGATATCTCCACTGGTTGATCAAGCATGCAAAGAGGACATTTCCACTGCACTAGAATAAAAATCAAAATGACGATTAAACAAACATGTGGACTATGCATGCCTGCATGTTGAGAGCAGAAGATTTTACAAGGATCGCAATTGTGTGAATATAGATACCAAATAATTACAGCGAGCAATTTACAAAGTGCTGGTGTAAAAAAGCAATTGCATTACATCGCAAGGGCTGTCAAGCATAGTGTGGAATCATGAATGAACATTTTAACACAAGGGTTACAGGTTCAAAGCCAAGGTCAGACAGTAAAAGAAAACATGCCATAATAGCAATAGCTCCTTGACACTTGCAGTAAATCAGCGAAACCTCAAAAATGTCTCTGCTTTATGAGCAAACAGAGTGTACAGTGTTTTTATTTTCCAACTGAATATGCAGTGTCATGCTGAAAATGCTATTTTAGCTGCGATTTTAGCTGTATTTTTTATGTTAAAATACTTTCTCATATCCAAACATAATATGCAGAGACAAATATAATAAGCCATTTGTTGGTTGATTTCTCCGAAAATTGTTAACACAGTGATTCTGTGGCATTATCAAAACATTATCTGTTTGTTTGAGCATCTCAACCAGCCTGAGAGCAGCATGTGCTTAACCAATGGCAGTTGGGGTGGGACTATCTGTTTCCCGACCAATGAAAGATGGGGGAAGTGTTCAGAAAAACTGTCTGTCATTTGCAATTCCATTTGGTGATGCTAGTGGTAAACAAATTACACTTTTCAGCTTTACTGACATAATTAAACAGAGAAAAAAGTACTCTCACCTTATTTTTACTTGCATGCATTGTGTGTTATATCATGTTATATCAGACTACAACTACTCCAACGGACTACTTCCAACACTTTAGAATAACATGAACGCAACTTCAGTGGGCAAATGTTACAGTATAAAGAACAGGTAAGGTTAAGGATGAGGAGGAGGAAGAGATATCGAGGCGAGGAAGAGAATATTCAAGGCAGATGGATGCAGCCCATCAACCCTGAAGCTGATGAACACCTGTAAAACTGCTCTGACAGTCCAAGCTGACCAGCTGTCCAGATGGAAGCACGTCTCTGGACAAGAGCCACATGCCACCACATTCCATAGACACACTGTACAGTACATCATTACTGTAAATCAGCAAATGGGAACCGTCCCCAAGCAAAGCCTGTCCCTGACAATTCCCACTTTAATAACCAATTAAAAGCAAACTGTGGAGGTTTAGACTGTATTAAATGGTTTTCAAATAGCTTTAGTCATTTTACATTTTAGGCAGAAAATATATATTTTATAATAGAGTGTCTAAATCGTCTAGATCAGACATAGATGTTTGTCATTTGACTGACACAAACACACAGAGATGTACAGGTTTTCTGTGGCACAACTGATAAAGCATGGTGCTAGCAACGCCAAGGTTATGAGCTTGATTCCAAGAAACTGATGTATACATTGAAGTTACTTTGGATAAAAGCATCTGCCACATGCATAAATGCAATAAAAAGTGCCATCCTCACAGACACTTTATCAAATATGTATAATATATAAAATTATTAAAACTTTACCAAAAATAATTTAAAAAGTAAAAGGTATCACACACATGCGCACACACACACACTGTCCATAAGCCCATAGTACTGTAGACACACATCACACGCAGAACACTCAGGGCACAAAAACACTTAAATTGTAAACACAGAGATTTCTGTTTACCTTCTCTTTGATATCACAGGCATTTTAAACATGAGATCCTTCCCCGCTACTGATTGGCTTACTGAAGACAGGGAGGGAGAAAGAAAAGCAAGTAATTAATTACTTATGTGAACCATTGCATGAGAAAGACAATAAACCTGCCTGGTCGCCATGGATATGACATATTTGCTCAGAAAACAACACAATAATTAGCAAAGCAGAAAAATCCAGCGAGAATATGCAAACTCTGGGGTTTAAAGTGGCAGTGATCTTTTTACACGCCATTGCTCTCAGACACAGCACAATAATTTGAGAACAAACAAATGTACTATAAAAACTAATACCACTAATTTTGATTGTTTTTTATTTTTATTTTTTTTTATTATTATTGATTCATGTATTGTTGTAAATTCGTATTTCTTTTTTTATAGCAGAACACTCAATAAAGGGAAGACATTAAGCAAAAGGAAAATGCTGTGAGACAAGTTCAAAATCATGCATACCTAAATGTATAGAATAAATCACAAAAAAGTGAGCCACACTTTACAGTACAGACTTCATGCTGCTTATATCTGTGTAAATACTTATATTTGTGTATTTACGAAATAAGTACAGAGAAATACTAATTAATAACATTTACTTAATGTGTACTTATTTTGTGTAAATGCTTTATTTACATATTTGTATTGTTATTACAAGAGTCATTTATTATAATAACATGTATTATGTGTAACTTACACTGTAAAGAGTTACTATAACATAATTTCTCCCAATGCAGGATGAGATAGATTGAATGAACTCCAGTGGAAACAGAAAGTAACTAAGTGCAGACTACACACTACTATAGTGCTGTCCTCTAATGATCCATTCACTTTATAAGATGCTAAGGAATGTATTGCTAATATCTAAACAAAGCATCACGTTACGATTGAATGTTCGGCACTGTTATAATCATCCACATGTATAGTATCTTTCACTGTACTCTATCAGATTAACCCCAATCTCAATTGGTGCGCAATAAAACGTATATAAAAGTCTAAACTGAACCTCCATAGGGGTTCCTGAAGGTGTATTGATCAAAGTATTATTGCAGAACACATCCACACGCTGTTCAACTTCCGCATCAGCGTTCTCTACATGCAAACAGCTTCAAAACAAGCCTTATTTTACACATGACAGGATGCAACTGAGATATACAGTATATCCAGTGTAAACGACAGAGATCGGATATGTACATACTTCACTGTAATTTCGTTTCATTCGCTATCACTTTGCAATGTCGCGGTGTCACCTGTTAAGTGCCTGATCAAGCTTTCATGAAAGCGCCAAACTTTATTTCGCTTCGTCCAGTAGATATAGGTCATTTAATTGATATTAAAGATTACATAGGGATTACAACACAAACTGTGGTTGTGCTTCATTGATTATGGCATGAACACAATATAGATAGTTTTTTTTGTTGTTGTTGTTGTTTTGTTTTTTTTTGAGCATTGGTGCTCATTGTACATGTTCTAGATCGTATCACGTAATGAGAATCAGAGGATATCAAAAAGTTGAGAGGTACTTAGAGACCAGCGCGTAATTTTGTTAATCGTGTTGGCATGGCAGTGCGACTATACTGTACATGCGTGCAATAGATACATAACTAAAGTAATCAATGATTACTAAACTCTGAAATCACGTACAGGTGGGACAGACAGGGACCGGTTCAGGGAAACCATGCACTGTTTCTCTGAAACGGTACCTTTCTGTCCCGCATGCACTATATGTGATTGTAGGTAAGCAGAGTTTCTGTTCAGCAAGTGACGCGTTCTATTTAGACATTAGCGCTACATTTTAAACAGAAGCGTTCCATATTTGACACCTGATCGTATTAAACTCCGAGTCATAAACAAATAGTTACATTTGACTGGTGGTCTATTTGGGAATTGTCATCGGTAGCTCATCCAAAAGCAGAAGTCTTACCTGTAAGGTTACTTCCTTGCCTTTCCGTGACTTTCCAACTTAGAAGAAATGTTGTGGATAAGGTGGATGGGTAGGGAGCATGCGTGATCAAAGTTGCCCCATTTTTTTTTTTTTTTTTTTTTTTTTTTTTTTGTGTGTGTGTGTGTGCGTTTTTTTATTATTGGATTTTCCTATTTCTATCATAAGACGGGTCGCTCGGAAGATCTGCCCTGGAGACACGCTTCAGAGTGGGATGAGGAATACTTAATTGAATATCTCAGTTAGCACGATGAGTAAGGTGGAAAACGTGGAGTGGATTTCACATATCCGTCCCTGTCAGGTTAAAGCAATAATCCAGTTCAATACAAATCAAGCTCAATCAACAGCATTTGTGGCACAATGTTGATTTCCACAAAAAATAATTTTGTTCCTCATTTTCTATAAATTTTAAAAAAAAAAAAAGCAAAAATGGAGGTTTCAGTGATGCACTTACAATGGAAGTGAATGGGAGCCATTTTTGGAGGGTTTAAAGGCAGAAATGTGAAGTTTAAAATTTTATAAAAGCACTACATTAATACTTCTGTTAAAACTCATGTATTATTTGAGCTGTAAAGTTGTTTAAATCATAATTTATTACAGTCGTTTTAGGGTTTGTTGACATTACATCGTCATGGCAATGAAGTTGCAAAATTGTTTCTAACTTTACACAGAAAAGGTTAAAAAGTGATTTTATCACACTAAAATCAAGTTAACAGGCCTATTGTTTATGTCTTGTGGCTATACTTTTGAAATAGGGAGTATTTTAACGTTTACGAATTAGCCCCATTCACTTCCATTGTAAGTGCCTCACTGTAACCCAGATTTTTGCTTTTTTTGAAAGAAAAGGAGGGGCAAGTCAAAATAAATGTTTGTGGTAATCAATATTACACCTCAAATGCTGTCAATTGAGATTAACTTGAATTGAACCCAGAATATACATTTAAAGGGCTAGTTCACCCAAAAATGAAATTTATATCATCATTTACTCACCCTCATGTTGTTCCAAATCTGTATGACTCTTTCTTCCATTGAAAACAAAAAGAAATGTTAGGCAGAATGTTAGTCTCATTCACCTTTCGCTTCCATTGCATCTTTTTTTCATACAATGAAAGTGAATGGAGACTGAAACTCCATTCTCCAAAACTGACTCCTTTTTTGTTACATGGATGAAAAAAAGTAATACGGGTTTGCAACAACTTGAAATTTTTAGGGTGAACTATCCCTTTCATCTCACTTTGGTATTGATCTGAGCTGCAGTACAGTGAATGATATGATAATGATTTATTCAGTTAATTTATGTGACATTGTTAAGTCACCTTTTGAATTCACAATCCTGATGACTAGTTGAAATAATCTGTTTTCTGTTCCCATATTTATCATTACAAGTCATTTTGAAAGACAGTGTAGTTTTGGTGCACACAATATAACTGTTTTACTTTTGAATGAGCAATTGGAAGAGAGAAGTGAAAGATTTCAGTGATTATCACATATGATTTGTCTTTTAAAAGCATGAAAGTCAAACTCAAAACTAACAAGCAGTGTGGTTCTTAATGTTTTAATTTTAAACAAATGTAAACATTTTACAAACAGCAAAACTGAAATACCTATTATAAAATTTTTGTACCCCCACTATTATATGGGTTTCATTAAAGTTGCATTACATTTCTTGCATAATACAGAACTGTATTGAATGTTGTAAGGAAAAACACTCAAGGGCCAAAAAGAGCTGTGATAATGTATTTCAAACCTGAACTTCTCCTTATCTAAATTATGCACTCTTGTGAATTATTGACAAACAGATTATTGCAAATTAGCAGTTTTGTGATGTGTCCTGCTCTACATAAAAAAAGAATAAGGTGTAATCAATAGTAAAGTCAACTAACAAGGTATTTCTATGATCTTGCAAAGCCAACTTTTGCAAACATTTTGCCAGTCAACAGAATGTACTGCAAACCTGATTAAACCAAAAATTAAAGAAATGTATATATTTGGTTGTATGCAATTACAAATTGTATTCTTGAAAAAAAAAATGGTTATTTTAAAGGGATAGTTCACCCAAAACTGAAAATTTTGTCATCATTTACTCACTCTCATGTTGTTCCACATTACTTTCTTTTTTCTGTGGAACACAAAAGGAGATGTCAGGCAGAGTGTTAGCTTCATTCACGTTTATTATACAGAAAAACGATGCCATGGAACTTAGTGGTGACTGATACTCACATTCTGCTTAACATCTTCTATTTTTTTCCACGGAAAAATAGAAAGTCATATAGGTTTAAAAAAAAAAAATGAGGATGAGAAAATTATGACAGAATTTTCATTTTAGGTGACAGAATTTTCATCCACTGGAGTTTAATTTTTCATCAGAAATGTCTAGTGTTATTTTAGAGGTGACACTTTTAAATCACTTTATTAAATGACAACATATAAAACCTTTCACATTTTTAGCTATTAAAGATGAATAAAATTATATTTTATATCTGCTGGTTGATAAATATTAAAGGACATGTTCACAGTTCAAATCTCCATCCTATTGCCAATGGGATACTGTTACAAACAGTACATATTTAATGATGAAATAGCCCCACAAACCCACAATGTTCAGAGGTAAAGCTCATGTTCTGCGGTTCAGACTGTTCGGTTCATCACTTTTAAATGGTTGGTTTCAACATCATGTTACACAAAAGAACTTAGAAAGAGGTAACGCAAGAACTCTGAAAGGGCACATAGAGAGGAAAAAAAAGAGTACAAAATAAATAGCTTTTTTAAGCTTTAAGTTGTCAGCTGTTGTACAATGTATTTTTACACTCTTAGACAAGAAGGTTCTTTGGGGTTCTATTTAGAACATTTTAGGGGTTCCAAATATGAAGCGATTGGTAGCGATTGATTCCAGCAGTAGCCATATCAAGTATGTTCAACTAAACAAAGTTAAAAAAGTTTTACACCTAAAGACATAAATTGTAATTTTTATTCTACATGGAGAGGGTCCACACATGGGGGCTGCCATGCTAGAATCACATGACCAGCCGAATACTACTCGCTTAATCTCAGTAACCGTCCTGTTATTTGACACTTTCACTCATTGATTAAAGTAATCATGGCTGTCTGTGAATACAACATTTCTACAATGGCATCTGAAGCTGAAAACTATTGATTTTAAATTATGCTGCATCCAAGCCGCTAGGTGTCAGTGTAAGTTCAACATGACACAAAGACAAAATTACCACGAGCGCACACACATAGGCTGCCTGTCAGTCAAACAGCGCGCGGCTACAGAGGCGAGGAAATAAAAAGTCAATATTTAATATTTTTGCTATCTGTGTCTTTTCTCTCTCTTGACCTATCAAGATCGACCAGTGGTTCTCTTGCAATCAACTGCTCGATCGCGATCGACGTAATGAGCTCCGCTGGTGTACATCATGGATTATAAAGTTTTCAAACACTTTTTGAAAACTCCAATTTCACTAAATATATTTTATTTACCCAAAAAAAAAAAAAAAAAAAAAAAAAACATCTGTCATTATTTACTCAGACTCTTGTTGTTCCAAACCTGTATGACTTTGTAACACAAAAGGAGATGTTAGACATCTTTTTTTCATACAATAAAAGTGAAAGGTAAATAAGGCTAACATTCTGCCCAACATCTCCTTTTGTGTTCCACGGCAGAAATTAAGTCATATGGGTTTGGAACAATATGAGAGTGAGTGAATAATGACAAAATTTTAATTTTTGGTTGAACTATCTCTTTAAATTCTCTATTTTATTAGTGAATGAGACATATGTAAAATTTCAAACCTTCAGTCGATTCCCCTTATGGTGCAATACTGTGATACAGAATAATTATGTAGTAAGAAAGACCAAAAATCAATACATTATACTGCAGATCACTTGATTCCGTAATGACTAGCACAATTATTGCCATCCACTGATTCATTAGAGCGGCTCTCAAGGGCAGACCCAACAAACCCTTAGCCTTCTGACTTCTCCAGTGCCATCACTAATTATAAAACATTGAAAGCTAATCACAATGTAGGACAAGGTTAGGAAAGCTATACTGCTAGGTGGAACCACTTAAAGCAATTAGTTTTCTTTTGTCCACTTATTTGGTTGAATTTTTCTTTCATGTCACTGGTCATCGTTATTGAAAGAAGAGACCTGAATAGTAGTGTCTAATGCAGAACAACCCAGGGACCTGGTATAAACGAGACATAAACAAGAATATTTTTCTCATCAAAAAAGGGCAGGTAAAATATGTTTCTCATAAGTGTTTGTTGATGTCTAACCAGAATAGGATGGGTGTACAGACAGTTTGAACAAAGAGAATAGTTTTCATGCATTCTATGTGAACCCAACAACGCAAACAATACCACAAACTGGAGAGAACAATAGAAATTGACAAATTGATGAATATCACTTCTAACATCTGCATTGACAAAGTGATAAAGCACTGTCCATTTGGTCCTGCTGACATGTAAGCATTTTTAATGTGAGGACACCTTTTCCCTACACAAGCAGAAAGCCATGAAACTGGATTCACTGTGTATAATCACTTCTAAGATAATAAGCTTTAACCAGTGTCTCCTCTCAATTGGATTTCATGAATAATGCACCAAAAGAGGAAAAATAGCTTAAAATATTAGGTGTTTATTGTGACATGAGAGATAGAGGCAGATATGACGGTCTCAACCAAATCTTGCACCAATGAATCATTCACAATAAGACCAAGAACTTAGTTACTTAGGGTTAGTTCACACAAAAATACAATCCTGTATAGTGATTTATTCAGCCCCATGTGGTATATCAAACTTTCATCTTTTAATTTTCATCGCCTTTCATCTCCTTTTGAGTTCCACGAAAGAAAGAAAGTCGTACAGGTTTGGAACAATATAAGGGTGAGTAATCTATGACAGAATTTTTATTTTTGGATGAACTATCTCTTTAATAAAGCAAATGGGGTCCATTTTGATTTTCATGTTAATGTTAAGACAGATCCCTGGTAGAGAATAATTAAGGTCGACTGTGAAACTCACTGGCATAGTGTGGAAGGGCAGGCAACTGGCATTCACCTTAATTAGATAAAGATATGTACAGGCAATGTCCTCTAGAAGCAGGCGTCTGTCTTCCAACCGGAAGTTAGGAGGGCTGGCAGCTGCCTATGCTCAGTAAATAAGCAGCAGCTTTGTGAGCTGATGGGTGAATCAGGGGAGGGAGAGAACAGGGTGGAGACAGAGAAATTTAACCGAGTGGGCAGCTGTTATAATTCTATCCCATCTCTGCTGACTTGAGTTAATGCTGTCATCAGCCTTTGGGTTATTTTATTAATATCCCTAGTCTGCAGAATGTCTTACATATTAACCTGTAGAATTAAGAATGCAGGACTATTAACAGGTGTTCAAGAAGTAACTGAGCGTATAAGAACATTCTCAGATAATTTAAGCTGCCTATGTTTGGGAACCCCTCTGTGTAACAATGTGTTGTCCATGTTCATTTATTTGTTCCACTTGCACACAATAACAGGTAGGTGGTCACTTCCTTAATCACTTACTCAGGAAATGAAAGTGTGGAGCCTTGTCTGCACATTACCGTATCAAATCAAAACAAAAACACAGGCATGTGTGCACAAGATAATTCTTTTTTTTTTTTTTTTTTTACTAAGTATAAATGTCTCGAAACATATGTATATATAAGTGTTCAACTTAAATCAAACTCAGTACAATTATTCTGCACTCAAAAGAGAATATGCAGTAATTCAGTTATAATATTAATCTGTGGTTCTCAACTGGTGGGTCTGTTTTGATAGGGTTGCAGATAAAAACAATGCTTAATGTAAATAAAATGCAACTGACCATATAATCATAGTTAGGATGGCAAAATGGGCTTATAAACGTTTAAAAGGGAGCTTCCATTATCTATTGTTGTTGACATCAAAGCCAGTGCATCAAATCAAACACTCAATTTTTTTTTGGTATTTTGAAGCTAGGCAAACTAGGCAGATGGGTCATTGACAAATAAGTTGTCCGAGATGATAAAAAATGAGTTTAAACACATTACGTTCCAAATAAGTGTCCATGTTGATTTCATGCATGGTTGAAAACATTTAGCATTTTCTACAATTAAAAAAATTATTTAATGACATAAAAAGGTAAAGTGGTGTAACCATCAAGTAAATATTTTTTTGTTTTTTGCATTGTTTTTTGAGTCATGAATATTAAGATATTTTCCATTTGACAAAAAAAAAAAAAAACACACACACACACACACACACACACACACACACACACACACACACACACACACACACACATATATATATATATATATATACAAAAACTAAAGGAGTCCTCTCTGTTTTAAACTACCTGATTTTGATTTGGTGGACACATTTTTCAAATATTAATAATATTTTAAACCCAATTCTTTTCGCTGCTTTTTTTATTTTTTATTTTTATTTTTTATTTTTTTTAAGAAATAATAATACAAGATTATTCTAAACTACTTTTGCCAACATTTCTTTTTTTTATGAATTTCAGCATTTAATGAGACTTTATTTTGTTTTACTTTTATTATTATTATTTTATTATATCTCTGGATTGTAACACCACTTGTTAATCATAGTGGAAGTGTATTCAAGTAATGGTTTTGTGTGAATTGCATTTTTAATGTATTTCTGAATAACTTAATAGATCATATGCCCAGATGCAAATGTGGACATGTTGCATGACATCCCCACATCCTCAAGAATGAAGATAAACATGTTTAGTGCAGTGAATCACTGGCCTATTTTATATAAAAAATATTACATATTGTTAGGCCTATGCTGTTGTTAAATTTCAATGTTTTAAGGACATTTAGTTTATTTTGTACAATAAATATACTGTACTGGTACTGTGTTGGCTTACCACTCAATGACCAGTAAAATCTTCATCTTTACTGAAACAAAACCAGCAGAACCCCTGACAGTGGCATCATTTCAAAAGGACACATTGACAAAGCTCAATGGAGGTAGGCAAGTGCTCTGTGTTTATTAATGCTGTCTACCAATAATGCTCGTCATGCAGCCATATGGTGCTGATAAGATATCTGGGCGCAGAGTTAAAATCTAATTTTAATAAATTCTTAATCAGCTTGTAGGATACTGAAACAACATAGTTAGTGGAAATGTGTGGAGTCAGCGAGGTCTTTTGCAGTCGTGGTCTTTAATAAGATTTGAGAGGCATTACAACAACATAGCAGTCAATGTCACGTTAAGCTGCTCTCTCTGTCTGTAACTCAAGTGCAGAAAAAAGGAAGAGGAGAATGGCGTGCACAGGGAGGAAAACATGGTCATCTGTTTCAAAAGAGACGGAATGCGATCTCTGGGGGAGAGCGAGAGTTGCAGGCGCTGTATATCACATATCATCTTCTCTGATCATTCACGCTTTCTAATTACTGAAGGTGAGGAGGGCCATAATTTTATCGTATTTGTTTTGCATCACTGCAAAAATAGAAAATGAGGGCTTGCAGAGCTGTACCAATTTACTTCATTTCAACCTTGATTAAAAGAAAATTAATTGCCACATCTCTCATTATGTTGCAAGCGACATTTGATGACTGGAATGGAAAAACTAAAAGAGAGAGAGAGAGAGAAAGAGAGAGAAACAAAAAACAAGACACAGAGGCTCACTGGGAGTGCAAGCTCGACCCGCTTGTTCAGGAGACAACAGATTCCTCTAATGATGAAAATAAACAGGCCTTTTAACACAAGCATCACAAGACAATGTCAAAGATATTAGTCTCAATATCAGAGTGCTTTTCTTCATGGTGCTTAACAGCGGAAGAGACCTTGTAACTTTTGTCTAGCACATCCTTTGTAAAACACAATTAAATCTTTGAACAAAGTTGCACTACATTAGTTAAGTTAAGAAGACAAGCCACTGAGCAGAACTTATATTTGAAGGCCCAAAACAAGAAAATATATGACAGGATCTAAACAAACCACCATATGAAGACAACAAAACAAAAAAAGCTCTTCAAGAAATGGTGGAGTCCAAAAGTCTAAAACACGTTCAAAATTTGGGATGTTTTATTTTAAATCTGGAAATTAACAGAAAATGTTAATATTTTAAATGTTTTTAAACAAAAGAAATGATGTGAAATAAAGAAGAAATATTACAGCTATTTCTATTCTATTTCACTACTTCTAGGTCACTAATCAATTGTAAGCTAATTTGAGACATTGACCATGTGAACTCCTCAATAATACAAAAGGTCACATTTCCTTGTATGTATTGAAATACATAAGATGGTCTTTGGAACATTCACAAATCATGCTGAAATAACATGGATCATCAGGTTTTGTACAAATGTGTGGAGTCTATGCCAGCTCAAGCAAAAGGGACACATACTATATACTAAACAATTCTCAATTTCATGTGAAATTTTCAATTAAACCTTTCTCTCAAATTGTTATGCAGATTATAGCTTGTAATTATTTTTTTTATTAAATTAGAAAATAATACAAAACACAAGCATTTGCACTAAACTATGAACTTCATTATCCATTTAGGCAATATTTAAAGCTGAAGTATGTATCTTTTTCAGTGTTCAAATACTTTCTTCTATCCCAGCTTAATATGCAGATACAACTAAAAGTAAGCCATTCATAGGTTAACAAAAAAATAAAAATGTAATCACTGTGTTTCTGTGGTGCTATGAAAATTGCTCTGTTTGTTTTGAGCAACCCGCTTAGACCCGCCCCAACAACGTTACTTAACTAATTGGGGAGAGACTATCTCTTTCTTTGACCAATGGCAGACGGGGGGGGGGGCCGCACCTATGGGGGCCGATTCAGAAAGTTTATTTTTGCAATTCCATTTGGTGGCGCTAATGGCGCAGAAATTACATTCTTCAGCTTTAAGATTCAGCTACTTTAGGACACCTGCTGTGCAGTTTGGGTGTCCTTTTCTTCTTTGTCTGAATAATAATTCGCTTATTCACCCCCTATCTTCTCTTTTGGATAAGCCATCATATGTCTCTGAGGATCAACTTTGAAAGTTTTCCAAGAGCATGGTGTATGATTACACTAGAATTTCTCACAGACAGGGATCTCCAGGAGGAGGAAAATGCTAAATGCTATTTTAGAAAATAAATCCTCTTTCATGCATGTGCACCTGTCTCCCTCTGAGAGCCCAGAGACCAGATGCCTGGTGAGGGAGTTGTGCCCGTGTGCACACCTCATTCTAAAATATTTATATGCTTTTGACACTCTCCGATAGGGGGTGAGACAAAGGGTGCTCTGTGCCCCTTGCATTAGGTCTTGTATACTAATCTCACATTTTATGTGGTGCTATTTCAGCTGTTTATCTCTTCATGGAATCATTAGCCACATTCAGAATTTTGTCCAGCCAAATTCCCATTAAAGTTCCCAGTGTAATAATTCATAACACACTTCAATCAAATAACATTATGCACCCTTATATTAATTAAATGCAAACAGCTAACACAACCATCCAGTATACACAAGCAACCACCCACAAGGCCCTAGAAACTGCCTATCAGTGCCCTAACAGCCACCCAGAACACGTTATACATCTAGCAATGCCCTAGCAACCACCCACAAAAACCACTTGGAACACCCCAGCAATTACCTAGCAACACAATAGCTACACACAGAGCACCTTAGCAACCATCTGTCTATCTGTCTGTCTTTCCGTCCGTCCGTCCGTCTGTCTGCAAGATGTCTATCCTTGCAAGCAAGGCTGTTTCAAGCCAACATTAAAGTTGTCTTATTGACTTGTTGTCTAACTTTCCATTTCTGGTTTCTAATAGTACTGTATAATGTACCAAGATTACAATCATGGCAATGATCCATTTCTCCAGGAAGGAGGACTAACAAATCATCAAGGTTCTCATTGATTGGTTTTACAGACTATATCCATATGACTAAATGTGCTGGAATTGCTTGCAACACATTTGAGTAAACGTCATTACAAACATCATGTGGAGTGCTCAAGATCATACCAGCAGTGGCGGATTTAGGCATGGGTGACATGGGCAGCTCTTCTAACCTGTTTGTTGTCCTAAGCCTGCATTGAGCTGACAACATATCAGGTGTGAGTGGTAAAGGAGGTGCCCTTCAGGTCTCCTCCCTGTTCTCGGGACCATCCCTTCCACACTGGGATCTGCAGAGGCTCCGATTTAACCTTTCCACTTTGTTAAAGGGATGGTTAAAAAATGTAAATTCTGTCATCATTTACTCAGACACATGTTGTTCCAAACCCATATGACTTTCTTTCTTTTGTGGAATTGTGGGAAGGAGATGTTAGAGATGCAGAGATGGAGAATGTTAGCCTCAGTCAACATTCACTTTCATTGTATGGAAAAAAGATGCAATTAAAGTAAATGGTGAATGACGCTAACATCTCGCCTAACATTTCCTTTTGTGTTCCACAGAAGAAAAAAAGAAAGTCCTACAGGTTTGGAACAACAACATGATGACAGAATTTTCATTTTTAGTGAACTATCCTTTTAATACAATAACAGACTTTGTTGAGAAGTCATTGAACAGCAGAAAATCAACCCAGTTCCATTTTAAACTTGTTCTCATGGAAAACATGTTCTTCTGGAAATATTGAAATTTTCTTGCTGAGTACAATGGAACAATGTTCTCTCTAATCAGAATGCAGAGAAATCATGTGCTTTGAGCATACACCACATAAAAGCATACAGTATGTGCTATTCTGCAAATGATGCAGACGATGTAATGTGGTCAGTGGTGAGCTTTAAAAGAGTGGGTCATAGCACTTACTGTCCATTTACATTGGGCATTAGACTTATATTGCACAGTGCAAAAGTCTTAAGAGCAATGGGAAACATTTTCTTTTTGTCTAGTCTATGGATGGGAAGGTGTACGAGTGTTCAGTGGCGTCATGCACCTATATTATTGAAGTGGCGCCATCGCCACCTTGGCGATGAGGTGTATGACTTGTTAGTCTAGTGGTGCCGTTTTTCTTTAGTGTGCAACTAAACTTTACACTGAGTGATCACCATGCATTTTTATTTAATCGAAAAGAGCAGCTATGACATTTTGAAAACTCTTTTTGTGTTCCACGGGAAAAAAGTAAAACAAGTTTAGAGCGACATTAGGTTGAGTAGATGATGACAAAACTTCCAGTGTTAAGCAAATGATCTGCAGATGGTGCGACTCAATTGAGCAAACCAAATTTTGATGGGTGAATGTGTGATTTCTTCAACAGCACTTTAGACAAACACTTTTTACCTACAACAATCATGCAACTTAATAATGAAAAACTCATATTCACATTTTTTTTTAATAATTTTTTTGGGAAGTTGCATTCAAAATTAACTTGGCTCAAAAATCTGAGGGGGCACGTGAGTGATGGTGTATGGGGAGGATGATTTGGATGTCGTCATGGAACATACTATATCTGCTGTATCCGTGAGAGCCCAATCCAAAGTTCTCCCCTGCTATAAGAGAATCTCTTTCCTGATCCCAGTGCTTTTCTCTGGCAGAATCTTCAAATTCTGTTTATCAATCATAACTACAGTTGCCACACTGGCGCGACATACACACTTAATGCCGTGCCCAACTTTAACGGGGTGCCTAAGTCATGCAAATGTGAGTAAGGAGAAGCAAGGGCAACCTTGCTTTGTGTAAAACAAACTAAGGCCAGGAGTCATGCACTGCTATGGAAGGTAATAGTCGGTGGTTGATGAAGGTCTCTATTTTAGATAGCAGTAAATCCCCCTCTTCTGCTCCCTACCCCCACTTTTCAGATATCAGCCACTGAAAGTGTTCAGTTTTAGGACACAGGGAGGTCACACCTGTTGTGGAACTTGATAGAAGGCTTATTTATAAACTTTCAGCCCTCTAGATTCTTCCTTCAGAGAAAATGCTGACATACACGGGGGAGCCAGAGAGGGGCCAGCTGAAAAGCTTGTTTGTGAAAAGTGCAGCAACTGGAAAATCCATAAAACTTTGAAATGATGAAATTAACAAGCAATCTGATCAGGTTTCTTCAAGAGCAGTGGGGAAAAGCATGGCTTTTTCATCTAATATGAAGACCTAGTCTGCCTCTCTTATATTGAGAGATGAATTACTGAGAAAATAGTGGAATTTCCTCCTCATTAAAATTAAGATAAGACATTGGATTACTATTAACCTTTTAAAAACAAGGGATGCCTTGTAAATGTCAGTTGAAATAGTTAGTAAGTAAATGTCAGAACTTTCAGACAAATTTCAATGTGGTATAGGAATTAGCACTTTGTGATTTTTCACTAAAATCACTGATTATTTGACATAGATCAAAGTGAATATGAAGTAATACTTCAAATAGACCTTCAAACATTTTAAGACAAGTCTTCAATTTGGACATTTCCCATCAGTGTTAAATGTCCCCACAAACAAAAAGCAAAACCAGTTGGGGCCAGTAAAAGGTTCTCTTAACATATTGCCTAAATTTAGGCTCTGAGTTATGTCCTAAGGGGCATTTGGGTGGGATCATTTGACATATGAAAAGTTCTGCAAATGCTGAGTGGATTTGCAGTATATGGGGTAATATTATGGTAGTGAAGAAGACAGATAGCCTGACAGGTGTTAGAGAAGGCAACAAACACAGTGTCAACTGAACCTCTCATTTAGAAATGTGAAAAGTTGCTGACTTTTTTAAAACTCAAGTAACATGTTTGTTATGGGTAAGATCCGATAATCAGTGTTGGGTAAGTTACTCTAAAAAAGTAATTAATTACTAACTACTAATTACATCTTCTACAGTGTAATTAGATTACTGTACTAATTACTCTGTCTGAAAAGTAATGTCAATACTTATTACTAATTACTTTCTAAAATCCTGATTAACCTCAACCAGATGAAAAATACAAGGATAGACATGAATCTGTTTTTTTAATTCTTTCAAATAAAATATATAAAATCAAATAAATTATTCATGAACTGGCCAAAGAATTTAAGGGGGCTGCATTAAATTAGAAGACATATATTTTAACATTAGACGTTAAATTTCGATTTCAAATTCACTATTGTTTTATATAGTATTGTTCTATAGTCTATACAGTATTTAACAGTAATCCTTTACCTTTTTCAATGAAAAAGTAATTTACTTACAGTAATTAATTATTTAGTAATGCATTACACCCAACACTGCTGATAATGACTAAAAATGCTTAAATCAACTTTCTTTCCCATGATCTGTTAACCTAACCGGGTTGAAACAAAGATAGTCAGCTGGAAATACTTCCAGACATGGCGTCACAAAGTTTTCTCTTTTTCCTTCCCATAAAAGACAGAAAAAGAGGCATAGATGTCTAACATTGATACAGCCAACTGCGTAATCAAGCTCAGTCAGAGCTGATCTGATTGTACCTGTGCAGCCCATTTTTAACATGCTTGATCGACTTTAGTGGATTAGTGTCTAATTGACTTACAATATGTTATCACTTTCACAGGAAAGATTAGAATTCATGTGGAACATATGCAACATTTTTGTCACTCAAAAGGTTTAAATGATTGACAAATACATGTTTTTTTGTGCCAAAGTTCAATGAGACTTATGTGTAATAGCTCCACATTAGCTATTTAGCACGAAACACAAGAAAGGCGAGATCTTTGGCTTCAAAAACAGAGCTTCTTAAATATCTTCTCTATTTTGTTCCTTTCCTTCCTTGATAAAGTTCCATCACACAGCTCTGGAAGTTCTAGGCACTAAGTAGTGCACAAGTAAGCAGATACCACAACTTTATAATGTACATCTGGGTATAATATTAGTCACCTGTACCAGTACCACTCAATAAAAAAGATATGCCACATGACAGGACGTGATACTACACAAATTGATTGCACAAAACAGAATTTTCTGCCGACAGCATGCGGTATAGTTTTGTTTTTAAAAAATGGTGACACCTTTAAAGGTGACCCCCAGAATGCATCTTATGAAATTACAAGAGACAGAAATCCATTTGCAACTGTGCTCTAACAGTGAGATTACATTGTTACTTTAGAGCCTTGCTGCAAATTAATTTGGGAGTTCATTTCATATATTATTTGAATGGAGAGTGGTAGGAAATTAAATCTCGGCATCAAACATTCCTGTGTATGATATTTTATTTCTACAGGGGCTTCTGGGAAGAAAACTCTTGCCATTTGGGTGAGTTGTACTGCAAACCAACAGCAGTTATGACTACATTTGAATCTCGGTGGCTTGGCCTTGGTGGCAATCACTGCAATACGATTCAAAATTATTTCTCACAAGATCCTAATGTTTCATTCCAGTTAATGTGCACTCACACTGCGGCATCACTCAAATAGTGATGCTGTGATGTCATTAGATGATGATGAGTGTGTACTAGTACATATTGCATGTGTAAAAAAACAGCTCATTCCTTCTGACCTTGGATAAAAGTGCTATCATTTCTACATGGAACTTAATTACTCTTTCATCGACCTGTATCTTCTTTTCACCTCCAGATTTTTTGTCATTTTTAAATGGTGAGTTCCCCCCAAAAAAAGAAAATTCTGTCCTAATTTACTTATCCTCATGTTGTTTCAAACATGTACAGTATTAAATTTTTGCTTCCATAGAAAATAAAATGAGTATGTTAGGGCCTGACAGTCTCAGTCCCCATCCACCATTAAATTTGTGATTTTATAAAAAAAAATAAATAAATAAAATAAAAAAAAAAATCTGGGTTACAGTGAGGCATTTACAATGGAAGTAAATGGAGCCAATCCGTAAATGTTAAAATACTCACTATTTCAAAAGTATAGCCAAAAGACATAAACAATATGCATGTTAACATGATTTTACTATGATAAAATTGCTTACTAACCTTTTCTGTGTAAAGTTCGTTGCCATGACGATGTAATGTTAACAAACCCTAAAACGACTGTAAAAAATGATGATTTAAACAAATTTACAGCTCAAATAATACACAATTTTTAACAGAAGAATTAATGTAAGTGCTTTTATAAAATTATAAACTTCACATTTCTGCCTTTAAACCCTGCAAAAATTGCTCCCATTCACTTCCATTGTAAGTGCCTCACTGTACTTTCTTTTTAAAGAAAAGGATGGACTAGTCAAAATTATGTTTTGTGGTTATCAACATTACGTCACAAATGCTGTCGATTGAGCTTAACTTGTATTGAACCCGGAATATTTCTTTAACACTATAGCTGCCCCCATGCAAAACCTTTATACACTGATACAGCTAGTGAAGTTTATCAGCGGGGCCGTTCAAGTGAGTTTGGATGTGGAGGCACTCTATACCCTGTGGGGAGACTTGGGAGCCATGTGTCGACATGCACCATATTGCTCACTACATTGCCTGGTCTTACCGGTAACAGGAAAGAAGGGGCGGAACAGAGGCTCTCCAGATGTTCTCCATCACAAGGGCCACGGGGGAGAACTGCACCGAGCAGCAACACCTGCTTCTGCGAGATCCACCGCAACCTGGCCAAACACAAGTACAGCAATGCAGCAAATGACAGGAATACAGCTCATTTTATGGAACAATATCAGTGGATTACTAGGGCAATGTCAGAGCAGCTTTCCTGGCAGCCAGCCTACTGTCCTAAGCTTCATAACAGCATTTGTACTGGTTTTACATGATCACAGGATAGGTGTCAGACATTAAAACTTGTTCTTGAACAGTATTCATTTGAGATCTGAGTAGGTGGTGAAGGGCAAAGGTGGCTGACATTAGAAGGGGCTGTTGGACAGTATAAGCTTTAATTTCCAAAAATAGTAAGTTCACTTGTGGGCAACGCAGTAGTTGTATGTTGTATGTAACCATAACAGGATAGGTTACTTTGTGGACTGGCTGTTTCAAAGATTGTGGGTTCATAGTACATACACGCTATCAAAAAACATAACTTACCTCAAAATTATGATTTCAAAATGTTCCTGATATTGCTAACGTTGTTCTACAACGTGTTTCACAGTGTTTCCAGAATGAAATTCGTAATACCTTTTTATCAGTTTCTTCGACTTCTCAGAACTTTTAAACAGAATGAATTGAGCATTGGCCTATATGATTTGGTCGTAGTGCCACATCACATCTGAGTGGATCCTGGGGCAAGTTTGAGGAAAAGTGATAAATAAATGTCAGTTTCCAAATAAAATATCGACTTGAAAAGTACTCAAGAGGTGTTGGCTAAATCCGTGACTCAAATCGCATTCCGGTAATCTGTTCGTGGCGCACCCACACAAAATGCAAATGAGCGGGAAACAAAAGGGAGCGCAAGAGCCGCAGCAGGTGAGAGCACGTGACGCTCAATAACGCCAATGTTAAATTCTCCTTGACCTATGGGTCACCAAACAACGACCCCAAATCGTTTAATATTTTCCCTTCGAGATCAATGGCGGCATAAATTTGGATTCAATGACAAGAATAATTTAAAACAGATCTATAAATGATAAGACGCAATTCCCAGAAGTGCAGCATGCATACTATTAAAAATTGACGGCATTGTTTAGGATGCTTAACCAAGTTTGTATAATGGACGAAGCAACATTCGTAAAATGACTGCAAAAGCGCAGTTTTCATATGTGAATAAAAGTTAAACAACCCTTAGGACATCATAAATGCTACAATCAAAATATTAAACATTACAATTTAGTTTATTTGATTTATTCATCATAGATAAGTATTCAAAAGAGAACAATCATAAACCCAATGCGCAATTTACAATATGAAACATGGCAGATAACTGTATTGTGCCTGAGTAAAAGTGCACATTATAAAATACACTGTAGCCAGTAGTGTGCGTCCATATCTTGTATGGTGATACAGGTTACAAATATCCTTAATAAACATCTTTCATTTGAACGTAATTTACAATAACTGTGATTTCACCACGTATTTAGAGTTCACCGCTAATTCTGTTTTGCAAATCATAAAAAAGGCTCTCACTGATAAATAGTAATTTGAGCCTTCATATGATGTATTTGAAAATTCCAGCTAAAATGTCACCACATGGAACATTAATGTAATATTTCAAGGCCTGAGAGCAATGCTCATATTGATTGCATTTATTTGACTCAAGGGATGAGGAATAATTCTTCCGCGTGGGACACATCTGGCAGCCCAAGATGCGAGGCAGGGAATGAGAAAATGCAAAATAACAATAAAAATAATAGGACTCGGATTTAAATATATCACTTCGACATTGTTTTAATGTGAATGGCTTAATACAGAGGAGATGCACCTCCCGCAGTTATGCATCTATTTCTGAAAGGCTTGTTTTCTGCATAGTAGTACTACATGATAGCCTACAGATTAGAAACTAAAGCATTTTCATCTCCTTGGGAAAAGCAATTGCAACCCTCTAGATGATGATCCAGGTAAACGGTCCGAGTCCTTGAAATCTCACCTTTCCCTTAAATTGACAGTGCACTTCAGTTGCAAATCAGCAGACTGTTGTTGAAAATAAAGCCTGTCTCCTTCTGACAAGTTTAAGCAGAGACAGACGAGTTTGAGTGCGTCTATGTCCTGAAAGTCATTAACAATATTGACTATCATCAGGGAAGGGCGACGCTCTGTCCTCCTGCAAGGGAAACGAAATTTGACTCTCAACTTGACCCACACCTGAACTACTATGAAACATAAAGAAAAGGATGAACAGTCACGAGAAATCTGTTCCGATGGTCTGTTATCAGGACATATTTTGGAGAAGAGTCATGATTACTGAAAAGAAACGTGATAAATGAATGTATCTTCTGGACAGAACGAAATGGCAGATGTGTACTCATACATAAAAAAATAAATTAAAAAATAAATTTTAAATTTTATATATATATATATATATATATATATATATATATATATATATATATATATATATATATATATATATATATATTATGTATGAGTACACATCTGCCATTTCGTTCTGCCATTTCGTTCATACTAATATATATATATATATATATATATATATATATATATATATATATATATATATATATATATATATATATATAGTAAATATTTGTAATTATATAATAGTAACTTCTAATAAAAAAATATAATAGGCTATAAATTAATTATTATAACTAATTATATTATTATAATGTAAAAATGAGTAGATCTTTTCAATGCCTTCAGTTCAATGTCTTCATAAACGACGTGTAGTTAAACGTGCTTCTCTATATATTAAACAAAAACGAATACCGTTGTGAAATTTTATGGCTATGTTCTCATAAATATCATTCTTTTTGTCATGTAAGGGTGGGGGTTGTCGTGAAAAGGTTAAACTCTCTCTCCCCTATCCAGTTTCGCACAGTAGACTTGCCAAAATATTGTGATGACTCGGACAAGATCCGTTTGGTACAAGTTTCCTTTTGGAATTAAAAGACATTCCTCTCTCTTGACTCGAATATGAATTATGTATAACTAAAGCGCCACCTACTGGCAGGTAAAGTGCAGTCGGTGCATGCAGCTTTGAAAACCTCAATGAACTGCTCGGGACATTTTATTGAGACGTTTTTTAGCTGGAGATACACAGACTTGACTTTAAGTTGTTTATTGTGGATTTATTTATTTATTTTTGAGGGTGACTGTTGTAATAGAAATTCTTGCATTGCATCAATAATGGCATGAGAAATTGAACTAATCTAGCCAAAATAATTTATATATATATATATATATATATATATATATATATATATATATATATATATATATATATATACACACGATGTTTTTTCAAATATATTCAAATTATATCCACATCCAGTGAAATAGTGCAAGAAAAAAAAATTCTGTGATGAATTTGTGAACATATAAATTTTTTCAGAATAAATATAGTACATAAATATGATATTTGTAAAATGATATAAATAAAAGAAATAAATGAGAGTAAAACAACTTAAAACAATAGATTTGACCAAGCGACATGAAATACTACAGTTCCCTAATTCTTCAGTCAGCATCTGTGACAAGCACTTGGCTGGTGGTCTTAGCACGCAGTCTATAGAGGCTGGGCGGACTTGCACCAAATGTGCACACAAATATCCAAAGCAAGTAAAGTGTGACGCTGATATTGTATACAGTTAGATAAATGGTCTCAAAAGGCAGAGAGTGATTTATTTTTCTCTTTTCTACTCTATTTTAGTGACATTCAGAACTGTCCAAAACTTATACTACATAACTTTTAAGAAATATTTAAATATTATATTTAAAGAATACATATCCACTCAGTGTAATGAAACTGATGGCACTCTTCTACAAAGTCTTAAACCAGGCAAATGTTTGGACATACCAAATCCCTCTTTATTACTACTATTATCCAAATTTATTAGAATAATAGTAAGGTCATCAGAACTATTAAATAACACAAATGGAAGTATGGGAATCATTATTATCCAACCTAAGATGCTTTTTAAGTTTCTATATATGCTGGGCTCTTGTTGGATGCTTTTTTCCTTCAATATCCGGTCTAACTCATCCACTAAAATTTCATAAATATGAACAATATGTATTTGTTTACAAAATAAATTTCAGACATTTAATCATAAGCCTTTAGATCAAAAGGTCTTTAAAATCATGAGAAATATAAATTCAGTCAAGTGTGTTCAAACTTTTGACTGCTTTAGTATACAGTGCATCAACGCAGAATATCCTTGCTTCCTCTGTAAATTATTCCAATAGCACAACTTTGCATATCTGAATATAAGCTGAAGGTTACCTCAACAATTTGAAAAGTACTGCATCACTCAGAGCTCCAAAAAGGGATACTGCGCTTATCATATTTCAGCTCTGATGCCATTTCTTGTTCACCACAGTGTCATTTAAATTGACGAACCACAAAAAAGAGTCAATGATTTCACAATTACTTAGCCTCTTGGCCATCCACCCAAGCTTTGAAGTGTATCTTGTGAACTGGTGGAGGGCTTCTCCTCTTCATTAGACCACATGATGTAACTCAATCCATTGAAAAGTCTCAATTACAATGTGGTTCATTACATTGCTGGAAGCAGATTCAAAACCTATCAAAATCTGAAGGACTCATTTATTCTGGGGGTCTCTCGCAGTCCTGGATGCCCAACGGCAGCGTGCCCTTCCTCTTCGACACGTACACCCCCTGTCTCTACTGCTTGTTCAACTTGACACGTAATTACAGAGGAAATACTGTATATATATTTGTGTATTTTGTACGGGTGCCACAGAACTGCAGTCTGCTCAGAGCCAAGGTTTCACAGCTCTCGCCTGCTGGTACTCCTGCCAGAATCCCTGATTAAAACAAGATGGTTTCACTTGGGCCAGCTTTGCAAGGAATCACTCCCTGAGATCATGGTGCACGGTGCCAAGTCGACTACCGCGAGAAGTGTGAGGCGCTGCAGTGAGCGTACCGCACATTAAAACACTACAGGGCTCTGGCTTCCAATTCAGTTCACTACACTCGCAAACACGCAGTCACTGCCTGATTGATATTCAATATCAAGATAAAAGCTTAGCCTTGCTTCAGTGAAATACAGTTAAGGGAGGTGGACATTTTGTGACTATATTGCTGTAAGTTGAGGTGAAATTTGAAAATTTGAACAAACATTGGCTAATGTTAAAAATAATAATGGTGTTAGTAATAACAATCCACTTAAAAGCTAATATGCTGTGAAGCAATTGGACATAACAATCCATGTTGAGAGCCCAACAGTGTGGCGTTTTTGTACCATGCACGAAAGAACTTGTAATGTTCTTTAAAAAAAAAAAAATTAAACATTTTAATGTGACCCTACCATGAAATTTCTTAATGAATTATGGTTAATTCTTGAAGAGGGTGTACTTAATGAGGGCGTCTCTTTAAATGAACATCCTTTAAAGGCTTTTTTATACATTTGACCAAAAATCCATGAAAGTCTAGAAAACCCTCCTGGCAGACCTATTGTCTCTGGGATAGGTAGCCTTACAGAAAGAATATCTAGTTTTGTAGACCACCATATAAAATACTTTGTCCCCAATCTAAAGTGCAGAAAAGAAAATGCAAGTTAAAAGCCGTGAAATGTGTTTACATCCAAAAAAAAAAAAAAAAAAAGATCATTTTTTATTTCACTACTTACACACCTAAACCTATTGACATTAAAAAAGTGGTTAACAAACACTGGCATATTCTTCAGAGTGACCCCCTTCTACAAAATATGTTTTTGGATTCTCCACTAATCACCTACAAAAGAGCAAGGAACATTAGAGATAAAGTGGTGAGAGCTTGCCTTCCTAAGGAAACTTCCATAAGTACCCTTATAGGTAAGGTCCCCGTTGGTAATTTTAAATGTGGGAATTGTATAACTGTCAATGTACACAAAATGTGAAAAGTTTTAGCCACCCTATAAATAATAGCATTGTAAAAATAAACAGTTTTATCACATGTAGAACTAAAAACGTGATTTGATGGTGCCCATGTGATAGGGTCTAGGGAAACTTCCCACCCCTTCAAGGACCGTATCACAAAACATAGAAGTGCCATTAGAAGAGGGGATTTGACCAACACCGTAGCGAGGCATTTTAGAAGTTAACCACCCAATATCTTCCTTTTTGTTTGTCGGATTTGAAGTGATTAAACCTTCTGCCAAAGGTGGTAATATGTATCAGACTAGAAAAGGACGAGGCATTTTGGATTTTTAATTTAAAAACTTTCTCCTCTAGGAATGAATGAAGAGTTGGTGATAAATTAGTATTTTTTTGTTTTGTTTTGTTTTGTGTTTTGTACTTGCAGGTCTTGTATTAAGTTTCTTGTGAATTGTCTCCATGATGTGTAATTTGATGGGTGTGGTTTTCTTATTGACTTACTCTTTTGCCTAAGTACTGCATTTGAAACTGACGTTCCCTGATTGATAGATGAGATTGTCCTGTCCATCTCATTGGCTAGATGATACTCTAGTATGTATTTAAATAACTACTTTGGCTCTGCTCTGTTCTAACTTTGTAAGCCCCAATGAAGGCTTGTGTGCCGAACGTGTCGGGTTTTTATCTACTAAATCTCTCCCTTCAGCAAGTGCTCCTGGATTTATCCTCTTTGATTGTACTTTGTCTTCTCCGTGCACCTTGTCTGTAGGTGAAGATGCACCAGACTGATTACTCTACTAATGTTCTTTAAAAGGTCAGAAATGTGCTGTCATTCTGAGCAAAGCTTGATTCATCCATTAACTACAAAAACTCTAAAAAGATTGACTGTCTCACCTCTGCCAACTCGCGTTAGGAAGAACTTTGTAAAAGAGCTTATTTTATCTTCACTAAACTTATTACTACTTGCTACTAAGATACCTTCTGTAGACAGTTGCAATCGAAATTATTCAACCCCCCTGACCAGCAATACATTCTGGTGATGTGAATTAAAACACATCAACCAAAACCTCAGTAAACAAAGTTTTTAATACACATTTGAGTGATTTTGAGAACAAAGAGTTCAGTTTACCCATATTTTAAAATAAAAAATAACTAACTCTCTCCACAAATGTCATGTCAAAAATATTCAACCCCCAAAGTCAATCATTTGTGGAGCATCCTTTATCCTTAATAACAGCAAATAAATGTTTCAGGTAAGTGTTCTCAGGCTTCGGACACCTCTCAATTAGAATTTTTACACATTTCTCATGAGCAAAATCTTCTAGCTCATTGACATTCTTTGGTTTCTGTGCTGCCACTGCTTCCTTGAAATCCCAATAAAGGTTTGCAATGGGATTTTAATGATGGACTGAAAGGGCCATTTAAGGACATTCCACGACCTATCCCTGAACCAGATTTTGGACAACTTGGATGTATCCTTGGTGTTATTGTCTTGTTGGAAAGTCCAGTGATCACTGAGCTTCAATTTACACACTGAAGGCATCACATTTTTCATGCCAAAATGGCCTGATACCTGAAAGAATCCATGGTGTCAATCACATAGTCAAGATAGCCGTTTCCTGCAGCCGCAAAACACCCCCATAACAGGACTGACCCACCTCTATGCTTGACTGTGGGGATGGTGTCATTCTTGTCATCACCTTGTCATCTTACTCCAGACATACTGCTGACCCATGGGTCTAAAACTCATTTTCAGTTTAGTATCATACGTCTATAAAACCTTCTTCCAGGACTCCACAGGTCTTTCCTAATTACTTCTTGAATATTCAGTCAACTGGAGTCAACATTTCCCTTGGTGAAGTTTTGCTTTCTTCCACACCCCACACCTGCTGTTGTACCATATTTAAAAAAAATTATGAATGGTGCTGACAACTTTGTCTATTAGAAATTGAAGTGCCTTGGAAATGTACTTTTAGCCATGACCTTTCTTGTGTAATGAAATAATCTCCTCTATTAGCTTTTGAGACAGCTTATTTTTAATTTTTGCTTACAATGCTAAACTTACATTTTAAAACTTAAGTGCCATTGCAGATTGATGACTTAATTTTTTTTTAAAACAATTACTTGTGCAGCCTTACATATTTAAGAAACAGCTACATGCAATAGGGGTTGAATAATTATGACATGGCTGTATTTTTAAAAAATCCTGCTATTTAGAAATATTAGGTTATATATTCACACTATGACTTTGAATGTGTTACTCAGCTGATATAGATGTAAAGTTTAAAAATTCTGGGTCATCAGAAAAGCTTACCTTTGTAAATCCTTACTGTCTTGGGGGGGGATTGAATAATTTCGATTGCAACTGTATATAGTACGTAGAGGCTTTCATGGACATAAAATTACCAGATGCATGCAACCGCCCACAAAATCATCTCCTAGGACTTCCCAAGACATGAATATTAACATAACAGGGAATAAAGAATCTATCTCATTCTATTGTATATGTTAAAATTAATTAATGTCTCTGATTATACTTATACAGGATATCCATGGAGAATGGAAATTAATAGCATTGTACAACTTTGATGGTATGTAATAAGAGCTCAGTGAGTTTTTTTATGCTTCAAACACTGCATTTATTATGAAACACTGAATGTATTATATAGACCAGTGGTTCTCAACCAGTAGTGGATTTAGGCATGGGCGACATGTGCTGTTGCCCAGGGTGGCATCTTTGGGGGCGTGTTGAAGCGGGTTTTGCCCAGGGCGCCATACAAGCTAGAACCACCACTGTTCTCAACCCTGTTCCTGGAGGCCCCACAACACTACACATTTTGGATATCTCACTTCTCAAACACACCTGATTCAACTCATCAGCTCGTTAGTGGAGACACCAAGACCTGAATTGGGTGTGTCAGAAAAGGGAGATTTACAAAATGTGCAGTGTTGTGGGGCCTCCAGGAACAGGGTTGAGGACAGCGGTGGTTCTAGCTTGTATGGCGCCCTGGGCAAAACCCGCTTAAACACGCCCCCAAAGATGCCACCCTGGGCCTCCAGGAACAGGGTTGGGAGACAGACAGATAGATAGATAGAGTGGCAAGAAAAAGTATGTGAACCCTTTGGAGTTAGCTGGTTTTCTGCATTAATTGGTTATAAAAAGTGATCTTCATCAAAGTCACAAGTATAGACATAATAATAATTAATTTAATAATTATATATCACACATTATACATTTGCACATATACAGTGAAATTCTTTTTTTCACATATCCCAGCTAGGCTGGGGTCAGAGTGCAGGGTCAGCCATGATGTGGCACCCCTGGAGCAGATAGGGTCAAGGGCCTTGCTCAAGGGCCCAACAGTGGCAACTTGGCAGTGCTGGGGCTTGAACCCCCGACCTTCTGATCAGTAACCCAGAGCCTAAGCTGCTGAGCCACCACTGCCCCTAACACACAATTATAATCTTTCATGTCTTTATTGAACACATCCCATTAAACATTTACAGTGTTGTGGAAAAAGTGAACCCTTGGATTTAATAACTGGTCGATCCTCCTTTGACAGCAATAACCTCAACCAAGTGTTTCCGGTAGCTGTGGAATAGACCTGCACAATGTTCAGAAGGAATTTTGGACCATTTTTCCTTACAGAACTTCTTCAGCTCAGTCATATTCTTAGGATGTCTGGTGTAAATGGCTCTCTTGAGGTCATTCCACAGCATCTCTATTGGGTTAATGTCTGAGCTCTGACTCCAAAAGGTGGATTTTATTTTTTTGAAGCCATTCTGTAGTGGATTTATTTCAATGTTTAGGGTCATTGTCCTGCTGCATAACCCAACTTCTACTAAACTTCAGCTGATGCACAGCCACCCTGACATCATCCTGTAGTATATCTTGATAAACTTGGGAATTCATTTTTCCATTGATGATGGCAAGCGGTCCAGGCCCTGAAGCAGCATAGCAGCCTCAAATCATTATGCTCCCTCCACCATACTTCACCGTCGGGATGATGTTTTCATGTTGGTATGCAGTGCCATTTGTATGCCATATGTACTGCTGCGTGTTCTTCCCAAACAATTCAACCTTAGTTTCATCAGTCCACTAAACATTTTCCCAGTAGCGTTGTGAAGTGTCAAGGTGGTCTTTAGCAAACTTCAGGTGCACAGCAATGTTTTTGTTGGAAAGCAGAGGCTTCCTTCGTAGCGTCCTGCCATGGACACAATACCTGTTTAATGTTTTCTGAATAGCAGACTCATGAACAGATGTTAACCAGTTCCAGTTATTCCTTCAAGTCTTAGCTGTCACTCAAGGGTTCTTTTTTTACCTCATTGAGCATTCTGCCCTTTGAGTCATCTTGGCTGGACGGCCACTTCTAGCAAGAGTAGCCACAGTACTAAATTGTCTCCATTTATAGACAATTTGTCTAACTGTGGAAAGATGAATATCTAAGCTCTTCGAGATAACCTTGTAAACCTTCCCAGCTTTATGCAATTTTTGATCTTAGGTCTTCTGAGATCTCTCTTTTGCGAAGCATGGTCTACGTCAGCAGTTGCTTCTTGTGAATAGCAAACTCAAAATGCTTGAGTGTTTTTTATAAGTCAAAGTAGCTCCAACCCACACCTCATTTCATTAATTGGATGCCAGGTTTGCCAACTCTTGACTCTAATTAGCTTTTGTTGATGTCACTGGCCTAGCGGTTCACATACTTTTTCCAACCTACACTGAGAATGTTTGAATGATGTATTCAATATGTGCAAGAACAATACAATAATTTGTATATTATTAGTTAAAACAGATTGTGTTTGTTCATTATTGTAACTTAGATGAAGATCAAACCAGATTTTAAGACACATATATACAGGTAATTCCAAAGGGTTCACATACTTTTTCTTGCCACTGTAGACAGACAAACAGACTGATAGATGGTTAGATAATATCATAAAATGTTTATGTTTTCTTTAATATCAAAGAATGTTTATGTATGTGTGTTATTATCTATGCCTAGCACATCCCTAAAGCGGAGTCTCTTTTTAAAACCATAATATTGATTGTGAAGGACTGTAGACAACTCTCTGTCAATAGACTACCATAATGCAATGCTTACTCATAAATGTAATAATAATAATAATTGTGGAATTAAAACCCAATTATATTGATATGACCTAGTTTCAATAAAGTTCTTGCACATTGTCAAACACATTAAGCTGTCAAGGTTTAGTTTATGGGACAGTAACAATGAGATGTTGAGGAAAGGACAATGGTCTGCATGAACAAGGGACGTTATCCGGTCCAGTTATACTATTCCTAGAGGATTATTTTATGGTGTAAATATTAACTTCACCATTACCCCATGTCTTAAAGCATAACATTGTAAATTCATAACATTACCTTTATTGATACCTCTTAAAATTAATAAGCACACAAATCATTAGACACACTTATGGGTCTCGCACAAAACGTTAAAGTGGTAGTTCACCAAAATATGAAATTTCTGTCATCATTCATTCACTCTCATGTCATTCCAAACCCATCTGACTACAGAATTTTAGGGGCTGACAGCTTTAGTCACCATTCACATTCATTGTACTGAGACTTATATTCTGCCAATCATCTCCGTGGAAGAAATTAAGTCATATAGGTTTGGAATAACATGAGAGTGAGTAAATAATGAAAATTTTCATTTTTGGGTGAACTATCCCTTGAAGTATAATTTAGAATGTGAAGCCATGAAGATGTTATTTTTGGAAAGTACTCTGTTAAATACAGCACAGAAAAGCCCCACTATCTGAATAAGTTGCCAGACAGCTCTGTACTAAGGAAGGCACCTCTTATCTAACCACTCTGCTCCCAGCACTTAGGGTAACGTGCCATACTGGAAATCCTCAGACAAATAAAACAAAGTGGGGCTACATTGATGCTCTGTCTTGTTTTATATGATGGCTTGAAATAAATGAACTTTAAATGGAACCTTGGCAGGAACATGGGTTATTGATCGACCTGGACAGAAGCTGAAGTTTAAGGGCATAGCTTTCCCCGAGCTGGGCTGTAACTAGAGTAATGAAATTGATTAGGCACAGGGAGGTGACAAGCCAGTAGAGTCAAGCCCTTGGTGTAAGGAAACAAGAGTGGCACCTAATTGGGGTGTATTATAGGTCTTTAGAGGACATTAACCACTCAAGTGGAAGGAAACGAAAGGCTCCTTAAGAGTGAAGATTTTAAACCCTTTCTATCACTCTAACATTGTTTTATTATGAGGATTATGACAACATGTGAACCCCACCAAGACACTGATTCATTAACGCAAAATTACAGATAAAGCCTAAAACATTGACCTACTTTTTCATATCTAGTCACGCTGACCCAGAAACATAACTGTTTTCTAATTATGTAATTATTATTTCCCAAACCAATATACTGTTTAATTTTGAAATGTTGGCTGAGGCTTTTTACTGTAGTGCATAAAACTTAAAATATAAAAATACCCTTTTCCCACCTGTGTGGTCGTGGGCAGGTGCATAGAACTCACTATATGTGGTACAAAAGTCCTGCACACTGACACACTTATTTTGTTCCCCATTACTTTCATTGTATCTTTTTTTCCATACAATGAAAGTGAATGGAAGCTGTCAGTCCCTAAAATTCTGCCTAAAATTTTCCTTTTCTGTTCCATGGAAGAAAAAATATGTCACATGGGTTTGGAACTACATGAGTCTGATGGTGCTTTTGATCTTATAGTTTCTCAAGCTTTATTATAGTTTGCAGGACTTATTCTATTTTTGTAGTGCATAAAACATAAAACTCGAAATGATTGTTCAGGTACCTATAATCTAAATCTTCTGAAACCATATGATAACTTGTGAAAACAGACCAAAATTTAAGTAGTTATTCACTGAAAATCTTCCCCTCTGCACATATTCAAATTTGGCATGTGACGATCTGTGGGACTTCTGGCATCACTGGTGTCAGCTGACACACGATATTCGAATATATTCAAATGTAAATGAGATTTGAGAGCTGCAACAAAGGGGAAGATTTTAACTATTTAAATTTCTGTTTGTTCCTCACAAAAAGCTATTGTATGGCTTCAGAAGACTTGTAATATAGCGCATGAGCCATATGGACTACTTTCATTCTACTTTCATGGTGCCTTTTGTCATTTTTGGAGCTTGACAGCCACTGGTCACCATTCACTTTCATTTTATGGAAAAGAGCAGCCTGAACATTCTGCTAGACCTTTCTATTTTTGTGTTCCACATTAGAAGGACAAAAATTATTTATGGAAAAAAGTATTTTGCTTTGTGTTACTGTTTTGATACTACAGTGCATTCAGCACAGTGCTTCCCATTGACAAGATGAAGTGGAGAAGACATTTGTCACCCATGCAAAATGGCCTTGTCTACACTGAGAAAAAAGTTACAGCACATTACAAGCACTCAGTGCAGTGATATCAAGGTTCACCTTTGATTTCCAATCTTAGGCCAGGAAGGGGGTGGGGAGAGGGTCATTAAAACGCCATTACATGCCCATATTTCATATTCCAGACTCGCCTATGTTTCAAGGTGTTAAAAGCTCAATGTATATTCCACTATATTTAAGCACCGGGACAGTAGAGCCGCACAGACACCTCACCGGCAGCCATTGACCTTGGCCTATGCAGCCTTCATTAGCTTTTAGACACTTATCACTCATAACCGGGTTTGTCCTCGTTGCCACACTTCCTCCTTCACTTCACTTCACTTAGGCTGGCAAATAATGGCTGGAATCCATTTATGTGCAATTTCCAACAAGTGCGTGACATTAACGAATTATCTGCTTTTCTCTAAGTATGGCCAAGGTACCCTCCGAAGAATTCCCTCACTCCAGAGGCCTGGGTCAGCTTTTAGAACTGCCTTTCTTCATTAGTGCCATTTTCCTTCCACAGTCTTTAAATATTCATTCTGTTTTCACATGCTGATTTCTGTTTATGAGCACTATTGGGCACTTGCTTGCTCTTTTTCCCAAACACATATTTATTTAGTTATGACTTTTTAATGCTCTCTTCTACTTTATAACTGTCATCCTCAGGAAAACATTGATCCAAGTTGCAAATGAATCTAATTGTGGCTTCCTATTCTCAGTGTGAGATACTGACTTCTGGTTAAAGGTGCTCCTCTTGCTGAGAAAACATTCCTTGGATTTCAAAGCGCTGTGATCTATAAGAAAGTCAAAATTCTGGGCAAAAGCATCGCTTTATGGGTGAGTTATGTATTGGGATTAAATGCAAAGAACATAGATGTTTGCCAACAAATGTATGCCCTTGAGCATCTATAAAATACTCAACAGACAATAAACAGCATGTACAATTGTATTAAACCTGAAGTGTGTAATTTCTGTGCCAATAGCATCACCAGATAGAACTGAAAAAAAAATATTGATTGTTTGATTGTTGAAAAGATTTCTCGAAGATATCTTCCACCATTTTCCATTGGTTGGTCAAACAGATAGTCCCGCCCTGTGTCAGACTGGTTGGGATGCTCAAACAAAAAGAGAGTTTTGATAGTGCAACAAAGCCACAGTATTTGCACTTTTGGTGGGAATTAGCCAGTACAAATGGCTTTTTTATAGTTATCTCAGTATATTAAGCTGGGATAGGAGAAAGTTTTTTAACTTGAAATAAATTACACACTTTAGCTTTAAGCATACAACATTGTCGCTAATTGTAAAACTGCTGTACTTCGAGTTAAGACACAAGTAAGGTTTTTGTTGAGTCTCACATGAACTACTTAAGCCCAGATAACTTAACTAGAAAGTTATGTAAAATAATTCAAGCAAGGGAAGATCTTTGGTTTTAACGCTGAAAACATCCATGTTTCCTCTCTGCTGGCAAGTATACGGTCTAAGCGATGCAGATGTCATTTCCAATCTGAACTCATTTCAGTCTACACATTTAAAAAAAGAGCCAGAACCAGCCTTTGATACAAAGCCTTGACTTTCAACCATTTCCAACAAACCAAATCTTAAATATTCCATTGCATCACATGTCGTCGATCTCTATGTAAAATGGTCATGATTATTTTATTTTGTAACATTAATGGAAGAACATGGGCAGGTGGGGGGTGGGCAGTGCATTTGCAATTCATATTCCCCTGCATGATTACATTAAGAGAGTGTTCTGTCATATTTGATTAATGTATCTTGTTTTCCTTAAAACCAGATTAAAATATGAAAACTGACAGAAATAAGGCCATTACAAAGAATTATCAATTTTTAATAATCTACTCAAGAGAGGAAAAATGAAGTGCTGTACACAAAGGAGCTGCTCAGAAATTCAGTAATCAGGATTTTGCTACATTCACAATCAGTGTTATGTGGCAGATGGGGACTAGGCGTCTGTGTTTTAAGGGGTTTTGCTGGAACACAGACACAATTAACATGAAAGGTTCCTTCGCTAAGTGTGTTCATGTGTCAGAGCAAGAATGAAAAGTGTTATTGAATGCATAAAAGCACCAGCAGAGAAACAGAATTTCATATTTCCATATGTACATAACAGATGGTGACAAAAATGTACTTGAAAATATTAATTTTGAAATACAAATCCCAGAACTCAAATAGGCTACTAACTAGTATTACTGTGTTCTTTTTGCATTAACAGAAAATGACAACTTTACATGTCGCCACAGTATACTGATCATTTACATTGTACAAGGCTGACATAAGAGTTGCATTCATAAGGCATAGACTTTAAGGAAATGTTTAACCTTGTAAAAACAGAGAGGGGAAAAACGTGCCTCTCTTCACTCATCAAAGTTAATGGCTATATTTGGAACAAAGAATGTGTGTATGGGTATAAACTAGGATTTCAATTCCAGTATCGGCCATTTAGCATGACTGTGGGTGAATGTGAATTAAAAAGGTGGTCCTTTATGTGCGACCCCTCTGCTCAAAAGGGTACATCCATAACTTATGTAGACAGCCGGGCCATTAGCAACCAGAGCTGGACCACCTTTACATAATACACTCTATACTAATCACTGGCCACCCCAGTCACACAGCTAATAGATCATGTACCCCCAAGAACATATATTTTGGGATTAACGTGGACATGGTGCTCCTTTACATAAAGCCATAATATCTTTGGCCCTGTATGTAAAAACTAAAAGGAATTCAGGATGAGATTAAGAACTTGGAGCACCAGAAATACTATAGGCTTCTGAAATGTGCACTTTTGTTTTTAACAGGTTCAGGAAAAAGTAAAGTAAAGCCTTAGATGTACATGGATTTTGGCATAAGCTGGTCATAAAATTTGATCTTATCTTCAACTAAGTCACAACAATAGACAAACACAGTCTGCTTAAACAAATTAAACACAATAAGGTAGTTTGCCCTGACCAACAGCTCCAATTTCATCTCATTGACTGGACTCGGTTAGCAGACTTCTGACTCCAAGTAGCATTAGACTATTGGGATTCACATACTTTTTCCATCCTGCAAATGTAATGTTTATATGTTGGAAAGAAATGAAAACACATCATCATCTATGTGTAATTTGAGTCTAATGTGTTTGTCTATTGTTGTAACTCAGGCCACGTCTACACTAATCAATTTTCTCTGAAAACTCAGTTTACAGTTTCCTAATGTCATTGTAGGCCACGTCCACACTAATCAGTTTTCAGTTTCCCAATGCCATTGTAGGCCATGTCCACACTAATCAGTTTTCAGTTTCCCAACGCCACTGTAGGCCACGTCCACACTAATCAGTTTTCAGTTTCCCAATGCCATTGTAGGCCACGTCCACAATTATCCATTTTTGTTTGAAAACTCCATTTTCAGTTTCCTAACATCATCGTAGGACACGTCCACACTAAAAGCTGAAACATACTCTACACATGTACATGAACACAGATGCAAATGCTTGGTCAACACACTGCCAACGTGCAGTCCAATTGAACTTGCTTAACGTGCGGTCATACGAAACAGTGGCGGGAATAAACCTCAGTACTCAAGGGGATGATAGAGTTACCTTCAAACTTCTATGATAACTGGATGTGATTTTATTCTGTTAAGTTGCTATAGACTAATGCCATGATTTACAAAAACTTCAGCACGTGCACAGTAAGTGGTGTCAGAAAGCTGACAAACTGTTGGGTTAGATTTGACAGATTAGACGATAAAACTAAAGTACGACACAAAACCATCATAAATACACAAATATTCTTAGCATTACAATTATTATAATGATATGAGTTAATAAGATACCTGAAATAATGTCCGCTATAAATGTTTGCTGCAAAGCCAAGAGTTTAAAATGATCTCCTCACTTCAGCCAGCTCTGTTGATGGCTTGAAGCCACAACCATCTACAAGAGCCCTCAAAGTAATTTTCAACAACGGAATCCGATAAAAGTTTATTGTTCTCACACGGTTCTGGCCACCACTTCTACGTGTGACGTAAGAGGTGATGTTGCAAAAGGATTGGTCTATAAATATATAGACCTCAACTTACTAGCTCAGCAATATTCTCATAAAACTTTTGCCCCACCATGACAGTATTTGGCTTAAAAGAGAAAACCCGCCGTTGAGACGGACAGTTCACACTTATCTCACTATAGAGCGCAACAGTCTGGTTACGGAAGTAGCATTAATTTATTCCATAGACTAATTGATTTTCAACGCTAACTTATAAACCTTTAAAAACAGACCTACCATGAGCTCCAAAGTTGTTCATTAATGGTACAGTACATGCTTCCGTTGAAGCTATCCGTCTGCGTTATTTCAACTTTGCTGTTTAAAAATCATCTTTATTAGCAGAATTCCCTTTGAACAATTACATTACCCATGGTCCAGCAGAAAAGGCTTCACCAATCAGAGTTAAATAAGCCCAACCACTCCCATGATGCACTATGTATGACGTAAACAAGTCAGTCTCCCTGCACTCTCAAACTACTTGTATATTTGTGTATATCGGAATATTTCGCAATAAACTTAAACTATATTGTTTCTATACTTATAATCAACAACTTAAAATCAATACTTTTATATATTTCCATAGTTTTATATTCAATTATGTCATTCGCAATGCTTCATGGGACTGTAGTCCGTGCCCTCATGAAAGACGGTAAGTACACAGACTTGTATCTTTGTCTTTTTGCCAGATTTTCAAATAATTTTTGCCTTAAAACAAAGTCTGTAATGTTGCAATTTACCTCGAAGCTGGTTGGTTTGGTTCATGTCGCCCTCCACTGCACCCCTTGTGGCAATGTTGAAAATGAATGTGTACTTACATTGTGTTATGAATTGCTGACACAGCTAGAAGCGTTTGCGTTCACGTAGTCACAAAGAGTATGTTTCCTCCTTAATCTGTTTTAGTTTGAAAATTACATTTTCAGTTTCCTGATGTCATTGTAGGCCACGTCCACACTAATCCGTTTTCAGTTTCCTATAATGTCAGCGTTTTCCAAAGTATGAGGTAGTGCCGAACAATTAATCGTAATAAAACTGAAATTGCAATATGATGCAGTGCGATTATCAAACCGCAAATGCTACTATTTAATTCAATAAATAATTAGTCTGCATGCGCTAATCGCTGCGCTTACTGTATGTGCACAGCGCTGTTCTCTTTAGTGTTACACATAGTCAAAGCACGCATGAGGCCAATGAGCCGAGCGTGTTATATTTACAGCGCTCTAGATTCACCAATTGCATATTTTATGTAATTCCAAATATGCTTGGCTGCTAAAAGTTACTATCCAAATCTAAAGTAACCTCTTAACACTGGGTTTTTGTGGACCAAAGAGTGGATGAGGGGATTTCTCTGCAGAAATGTCTGCCAAAATAAAAAGTTTCCACCAAAATAAAGGCCTGCAGGTTAAGAAAATTGCTATTAATATTATAAAAAATATATATTTTCATTATATATTTTTTAATCAATAATAATTTATTATCAGGTTCCAAAACATGATGAAAAGTGGGCTGAGACCCTATCACTAAGACAAAAAATGTTAATAATTTTGCAGTTTAAATCGCAATATTTTTCAAAATAATCACAATTAGATTTTGTCCAAATCATTCAGCCCTAGAAAGCGGTAATAACAGTCGCAGTTTTCGGTAGAGAAAAATGCTGATCTAGTGTGGATGAGGGGCATAAACATAGGAAAATCAGTACATTTTCAAACAAAAACAGATTAGTTAGGACGTGACCTTAGTTGAAGATCAGATCAAAATTTAAGACCAATTTATGCAGAAATCCAGGTAAATCCATGTTCACATAAAAGAGTGATATATTAAAAGTGGAAGAAATGCACAATTTCAGATCTTTACATTAAATGTGGTAAAACATAACGTTACTTTATGTTTGGAATGAACATAAGCTGTCATTCATTCCCCCTAGATGTACTTATTTCACACTGATAAAGACACAGAGAATGTAATATACTGGCAAATTGTTTCTGCACAGTGCTGAGGCAGTCTTTTCTGTTATTGGACAACAAATGAGAATGACAATGTGTGGGTTTGTGAATAGAATCCATATGGTTTATACAAAGGCTTTTCTCCAAAACTGAAGTAGAATCAGCTGTTTCAATTGAGATGGTGTGAAACATGGATCTGTTGAGGTCTGGATAGAGTCAGCAGCAGGATAGCACACACTGAACTCTTTATTGTTCTGTAAATGTGTTTACGTGCACTAAAGTGCGTTTGGTTTACACAAAGGGTGCCGACTCTGAGGGAGCATGTGCTTATAGGATGCATAGACGTATGGGGTGAAGATTGCAAACTTAACCTTTGATCTGTTATATACATCATCATGTGATGACATTAGAGACATATGGACAAATGAGGATGTTTTGATTACGTATTAAAGACGTTGACTACCACACCTGGAGTCGCAAGTTCGAATCCAGGGTGTGCTGAGTGACTCCAGTCAGGCTTCCTAAGCAACCAATTGGCCCGGTAGCTAGGGTGGGTAGAGTCACGTTGGGTTAACCTCCTCGTGGTCACTATAATGTGGTTCACGCTCTTGGTGGGGCGCATGGTGAGTTGTGTGTGGATGCCGCGGAGAATAGCGTGAAGTCTCCACATGCACTAGGTCTCTGTGGTAACATGCTCAACAAACCACGTGATAAGATGCGTGGATTGACGGTCTCAGACGCAGAGGCAACTGAGATTTGTCCTCTGCCACCCGGATTGAGGAGAGTCACTACACCACCAGGAGGACCTAGAGCGCATTGGGAATTGGGCATGCCAAATTGGGGAGAAAAGCAGAGAAAAAAATAAAAGAAAAAGATTCAAATTAAAGTAAATTCACATTTTTGTGAGCTGCTTGATATCAAAATTGGAGCTGTGTGGCTTTTAGTCCATGTCGACTAGCTTTGGAGCTATCTACTGTATATGCCAGCGTACTCCTAAAAGTTGACAAAATGTACTTTTCCTGATACATGCATTTAAAATTTACAGACTTTCTCTTCCGGGAAAACTGACCAAAAATACTGATGACTCATCCTGCACCACACAGATTTTTGTCCAGTCAAATACTCTTTAGAATGAGAATGACCTTCCTCCTAATACTGCCTGCAACAGACTAGAGATTTTGGCTGTTCATGGCTGTGATGTAACTAAAGCCTATTGCCGATTTTAAAAAGGGACGAGCCCTTCGATATGTCCCTCTCAAACTTCCGGTTTCAATAGGCCATACATCAGTACAGGACGGAAAACTGCAGATGTTAAGAGGTTTCATGGGGTCTTTAAGTCAATGATCACTCATAGTGCTGTGTTTTATTCACAGGTTCTGACAAAGCATTCAAACCACACATTAGTTTCGCCCCATCCCCAATCATATCCAATGCAGACACCACAACATGTCTCAAGACACCAAACCTGGCAATATTACTAACCGTTCTAAAGACTGCAAGGGAGAGATTCTCATTAAGTAGCAAATGGGCATATTTTCACAATGAGGCATCTTTAGAACAATTTATCAAATTATTATAAAGCCTGTAACCTCAACATTTGAACGCATATGGAAAATGATATTTTCTCTCCAGCAATACACACAACTGACCACACCATTTACCCACCTAAACCCCCTCCAATTCCCTTGTTCCCCTTGTTGTTTTTTTTAAAATACCAAACCCTTGTGTTGTTTCTATAAGCTAAATGCTTTAAAAGGTATAGAAGTCCCATGAAATGAGAGCAGGAGGATAATTGAACAGCTTAAAAACAGGAATCTAATTGTGCGGGCCCCTCTGGGGGCCAATATTGAACTACCTTATAATAGGCCTGAGATATTCTCTCCATGATTTATTGCCAAATCCCTGTATTTTTCAATACATTATACTTTCTAAATTGTGTTTAAATTGAGTGTGGAGGAGCTCGAGCCATTAGGAGATGCAGAAATAAAGATCATATTTAAATATTCATGCACCCTTTACCTTATTACTGAATCTGAACACTAACAAAATCAATATTAAGTGCAGTTTGACATAAATTTATTTATGAATTTCGACTTTCTAAGTACTGTATTTTTTCACTCAAAAATTGCCAGCATAATGTAGTAATGATATCAAAACAGAGTGTCAGGGTGCATTAGGCAGCCAGCCTCATGAACTGCCACATAAAAACTCCAGCACATCCACGTAAAAATGCTTATTGGGCAGAAGTGTACCTTTTTACAAACATCACTCATTTTACAGCCCTGTATCACACGCCGTTTCCTTGCTCAATGTGAAAATGAATGAAAGATACAGTTGTCTTGTTTGTCCAAATGATAAGCTCACGTTAAGCCCGATTGTACTAGAGCCTTAATGCCATGCGGCGTACTGATCAAAACAAATGCCCCTCCATTGCTTCACCTGTCCTTATAACTCACCTTCCTGTGCTCTCAGCCAGCATTCTCATTTACATAGCAATACTATGAATTAAAATGAACCCAGAGAGAAGAGGGGTGGAATGCTCACAATAGCAAATTGCAGAATTGCTTTTATGTCCTGTTGACCAGTTTCACCAGCTAGATGCTGCCTGATCAGCTCCAAACCAGCCTGGACTAGCACAGTCTAAACTGGTCTTTTCAGCAGGGAGCGTCTTTACCTGCATATATTCTGGGAGAACAAATAACACATCAACTTTTACATCAAATGACATATGGAAGGCAAATGTCCTTTGATTGTAGAGAAAGTCATTTACATTGGATTTTTCTTTTTTTTTTTTTTTTTTTTTTTTTGGTCCTTAACGTTGAACATTGAACATTAAACGGCCTTTTATTGGGCTGAAGCCATGTCTCTGGATACAAGATGATGCTGTAAAAGCAGAAAGGACCGGAAAAAACTCAGCATCAATCGAGAGAAAGAGAGCGATGCCATAAATCTTGAGTCATAGCTGCCCCACTCCTTTTAAAATCATCTCAATGGATTCAAAGAGCTTGATTCTGTTTGAGGCTGTCTATAAGCACCTCTTTTAAAATCTTTATGCACTGGAAACACAAGGAGTAAAAAAGAGAAAAATAACCCCATACAAAGGTTTCAAAACAGACAGAAATATGTGTGTATGATAAAAAGACCCAAGCAGTGGATTTAAAAGACACTGAGAGTTTAAAACCCCCATGAAATAGCTTGACAAGCACAATTTTCTTTACAATATTGACATATTTTAAGTATATTAAGTTAGGACAGGATGTATTAAAGGGCTTGTCCCTTTTTTTGTACATAGCCAATAGGCTTTAGTTTGTCACAGTGTTGAATTATGATTTGCTATTTGCTATTGCTAGTCAAAGGCAAGAAAATGTCCTGGTCACATTTATACCAAATCTATAAAAAACAAAAACAAAATAATAATAATAATAATAATAATAATAATAATAAAAGAAAAATTAAATATATATTGCATAAAGAAGATTTAAGCCTACATTTAGGGCCATTAAGATAAGACAGAAAGCTGTCAGAATTAATACGCTATTGCATGCGATTAATTAAAAGTTTAATTGCCATTAATGCATTTACCATTGATACAGCATAAACCAGCATAAACACTTGTTGGAAGGGTGGAACCTTTGCGATGTGTTCACCCGGAGTCATTATACTGACGCACACATCACAAACACACACAGCAGTTATTCAGTGTCAGTAATAAAGTGATGGAGAAAGGACCTCTTAACATTATTAGATGTACAAAACAAGCCTAGATGGAACTTGTGATAGAAATCAAGTATTTATCAGCCTATGTAAGGCGCATTTTAATTACCACAGAAGCACGTAAAGTCTTAACTATCACCAAAACGCAGAAAGAGACGTTTTTGTCTGCAAGAACATTTCGTGTGGTGTTCAAAGCGGTGTTTGACACTGCCGCTGATGCCCTGATTCAAATCAATAACAAAGCGGACACAGTCTTCTGGCAGATTAATATTGTGGAGTGTGAGAGTTTAAGAGATTTAATGTCCATTACAATGAAAATGCAACCTATGTGGGGACTAGTTCTTTCAATTAGTCAAACTCCCACTTAGACTTTCGGAAACGTTTAATGTTACTTAAATTGGTGTTATTTTAATGCATATCTAGTTTTATACTGTGGAAGGCTTTGTTTGGAAAATGTTAATAAAGCATTATATTGTTACATATTGTTTTGTTTTCTTTCCTAAGATGGAAATAAATGCATTTTGACAGGAAAAGAAGTGTATATATAGTGTCAAATTTCAGCACTTTCAAAATCTGTGTTTAATCGCCTGACAGCTAGAGACATTATTCTCTGGACACTTAAGCAAGCTGAACCCCCAAATTCTCATTACCGTAATGAGTCCACATTTAATTTTACTATTCCTATCCTACTGTTTTCAATTATGACTGTACTACTTGGAGGATCTCACTGTAATACGTCGATCGATTATGGCGATGGAAAAAAATTCTCTGAGCTAGTCACAAGAGTGACAGATGTTGAAAAACAAATCGATTATTTGGTGTCATCAGAGAGGGAATTAGCCGCTAATCCGCCCGCGACCAAAGTTGATTTGGAACGTGTGCTTGAAAAGCTTAAAGATCTTGAGAATAGAAGCCGCAGGAATAACATTCGAATTGTTGGAATTCCTGAGCATGAGGATATGGTGAAATTCCTAGACGAGCTTTTTCCGAGTCTGCTCGACATAACAGGCCACAAGCTGCAAATTGAGTGAGCTCACAGAGTCCCAGCTCACATATCTGCTGAGGGAGAAAGGCCCCAATCAATTTTGGCCAAATTTTGGAGATCTTGTGTTGCGCCAGGCGAGGCGCAAAGGAAAGCTTTCTTGGAAGAATTACATTATTTTCTTGTTCCCGGACTTTGCGAACTCAACGAGAGAAACGCGATCGGATTAAGGAATGCAAGAAACTCTTACATCAGTGGAAGATCACTTTTGCTCTGATGTTTCCGGCCAGACTGAGAATAAACACCAAGAACGGCAGCAAAGTATTTACATGTCCCAATCAGGCAATGTCTTTTATTGAAACAATAGGCGAGTAACCATTGGGTGTTTTTCTTGTGAGTGGATTGACTCACTGTACATACTCTGACTTTCGGAGGATGCTGGGCGCCATTTTTGTTTCTTTTTGTGTTGGCTCCGCCGAGTGGCTGGAGTTTGTTTTGTTTTGTGGATTAACACTTTTCCTTAAAGAAACTTTTGCATTGACGGAAGATCACTTTTACAATGAAGTTCCCAGGAAGGTTGAGAATAGACACTACAGATGACCGCAAAATATCTACATGCCCACACAAAGGATGTCTTTTATAAAGTTGGCAGACTGCGTAAATCATGGGAGATACTTTTGTGCTGGTTCCGCCTAGCGGTTGGAGCTTGATTTGTTAAATAACACTACTTCGGGACAGTTATGGATGAATCTGTCAGTTCCTTGTGCTTATGCCTCCTGTTGGCTGGAGTATGATTTGTGGAGTATTTTCATGGGACATTGGAATGATTATGTCATCTGCTGCACTCATCAGCTGGCTCACTGAAGATTCGTTTGTCTGTCCGAGGAAACTGAACGGCTTTATATCGGCTGGAATTTGTTTTGTGAAGGAACACACCTTCGAGACAGTTCTGTGAATGAGTCTACACGTTCTCAGTGTTTATTCTGCCTATTGGCTGGGGTTTGTTTTACAAAATATTTGATGTTATGTAATTTTGTCTTACAAATTTGTGAGGCAAAATTGAGCAATCCGATGGCAAAGTTGTCACAGGGGCTCTCGTAGGCGTACATGGACTCTGAGTTTAAAGGGATAGACACCGGTCGGCACTGTCGTGCGCGGGGTTAATGCGCACGTTTTTCTTTTTTCTGTTTATTTTGTTCGGGGGGAAGTTCGGGGATTTATTGTTGCATCAATGTTGAAATGTGGTCTTCATAATTTTGTTTTTGGCACACAATTTATTATTTCTCCCATATCAAAATGTCAAATGTTAATGAGTATACTATCTCTCTCCACATGGGATGTCAATGGTTTGGGGCACCCCATAAAAAGAAGGAAGGTTATTTATTTTCTTAAACGTAAGAAATATGATATAGTGTTTCTTCAAGAAACGCATCTTTCCCTGCAGGAAGCTGAAAAATTTGGGAAGATATGGGGTGGACATGTTTTCTTTAGTGTTGGCTCAAGTAAGAGCAAGGGAGTCATTATATTGGTAAATAAACATCTACAGTTCAAATGTCTCAAACAGTTTAATGATAAATTAGGAAGAGTCATTATTGTTTTAGCAGAAATTCAGGGGCAAAGTCTGATTTTGGCTAATATTTACGCACCTAACACTGATGATCAGGGCTTTTTTATAGATCTTGAAGGGATGTTGCAAGCTGCTGGCATAACCTGATATAATATTGGGAGGAGACTTCAATCTTTTGATGGACTCAGTCCTTGATCATAGTGAAGCAAAAGTGTGTAAGTCCCCTAGAGCAACATTGATGCTTCACAGGATGTGTAAAAATCTTGGTCTTTTGGATATTTGGAGACTTTTGAACCCATCTGGTAGAGACTATACATTTTTCTCATCAGTCCATAAGATTTATTCTAGAATCGATTTTTTTTTAACATACAAATCCCTCATTTCCTCTGTTGTTGATTGCTCAATTGGAAACATTTTAATCTCGGATCACACCCTGGTGAGTTTAGAGGTGTTGCCACATATAGAGAAAAATAAATCATATAGTTGGCGCCTTAATGTATCCCTTTTGCAAAATCCTGATTTCCAACAAATGTTAAAGACTGAAATCAATGTTTATATGGAGACCAACTGGTCCTCGGTATCCTCTGTGGGTGTGGCTTGGGAGGCACTTAAGGCGGTTCTTAGGGGTCGGATCAAACAGTATGCCTCTGTAAGGGGGTTTAGAGGAAAGGAGGAGGCGAGAACCGGCTTGACAACTTAAATAACAATTTATTAAACAAAAACCCAACCAAAAACACACAAAAACACAGCACAGCTGTCTGTAATTCTCTCTCTCCCGAACTGTCGTCCCCGGCCGCCTTTATCCCTCGCGCGCCCCATCAGGCTGATTGGGGACCGGGTGTGTCTCATTCCAGCCCGGCCCCGCCCTCCTCAGCTCTACACTCCTCCCGGCGTTGCCTCAGGCCGGGGAGCCCCCGGCATGACGTACATCCCCCCCCCACCCTTCCTCTCCGGGTGGGGGGGGCGTGCCTTATGCCCCGACTGCCGGCGGGTCCTCCCCGCCTTCCTCGACCTGGGAGGAGAAAAAACAACAACACAAAATGGCGAGGGAAAGGCCAACACGGAGCGGCAGAGAGAGAGAGAGGAGAGAGAGAAAAAGAAACTCACCGGTTCTCTGATGCGCCGTCGCGTGGTCCTCGATCACTACTCCACCCTCTCAGGCGGACTGCAGCCGCTCCTCCCCGGGCGGACCGGAGTCAGACCTCCGACCCCCAGCGGACAGAACGCCCCTCCGCGTTCCCGGCGTCCCGTGGAGACTCTCCTCCGCCCCTGGCAGCGGCCCTACCACTCCAGGCGGTCGGGGAGTCACTTCCCTCCTCCCCCCCGCAGACGGCGGTCTTCTCTCGACCCCTCCGCGTTCCCGGGGGACGGCAGGGCACTCCTCCGCCCCCGGCAGCGGCTCCCTCGCTCCAGGCGGTCGTGGAGTCCCGTCCCCACTCGCCTCGCGGACGGCGGCCGTTCCCCGCGTCCGGGTAGTCGGGCTACTCCGTCCCCCGTCGGACGGCAGCGGCGCTCCCCTGGGTGGACGGCAGTGTCGAGGACTCTGCGACGGGAATCCCTCCTCCTTCCCGGGTTTCGGCACCAGTGTAAGGGGGTTTAGAGGAAAGGAGGAGGCGAGAACCGGCTTGACAACTTAAATAATAATTTATTAAACAAAAACCCAAACAAAAACACACAACTAAAAACACAGCACAGCTGTCTGTAATTCTCTCTCTCCCGAACTGTCGTCCCCGGCCGCCTTTATCCCTCGCGCGCCCCATCAGGCTGATTGGGGACCGGGTGTGTCTCATTCCAACCCGGCCCCGCCCTCCTCGGCTCTACAGCCTCATTCATCAAAAAATCCAAAGCACGAGAACTTGTGGAGTTGGAAGGAAATATTAAAAGTGCAGAGGCAGAGCTGAAGCGCCGTATGTCATCTGATGGCCTCAGAGAATTTACCTGATTGAAATACATATATAATACTATTTTGTCACAGAAAGTGGAGTTTTGGTTATTCAGGGCAAGACAGTCATACTTTGAGTTGGGGGACAAAGCAGGGACGCTTTTGGCTAGATATATAAAGCAGAGAGAGTCTCTTTCTATCATTCCCTCAGTGAAATCTGCTGTTGGTGAAATTTTTACCTCAGCCATTGATATTAATAATACCTTTAAAGAGTTCTATCTTGATCTTTATAGTTCCACATCTTCGTCTACTGATGAAGATATTAGAAACTTTGTGGAACCATTAGGTCTTCCTAAACTGAAGACTGAGCAAAAAAACGCTCTTGATACTGAGATAACTTTGGAGGAGCTTGACGAGGTAATTAAGTCCCTACCTACTGGCAAGGCTCCGGGGCCAGATGGTTTTACCGCAGAATTTATTTAGATCCTATGCTACAGAACTGGCTTCACTTTTGTTAGAAGTTTATACTGAATCATTAAAGAACTGAAAGCTTCCTCCAACCATGACACAAGCCCGGATCAGTCTGATTCTTAAAAAGGACAAAGATCCAAGTCAGTGTAAAAGTTACCGTCCAATCTCCCTGATCCAACTAGATGTAAAAATTTTGTCAAAAATGTTGGCTAACCGATTAAGTAAGGTTATGACATCTCTTATACATATAGATCAGGTGGGGTTTATTCAGGGCTGCAGCTCTTCTGATAACATTAGGCGTCTCATCAATATCATGTGGCAAGTAGCGAATGATCAGTCTCCGGTCGCTGCCATCTCACTTGACGCCGAAAAGGCATTTGATATGGTAGAATGGGATTATCTTTTTAAGATTCTGGAAATGTATGGGTTCGGGAGTACATTTATTGGTTGGATTAAGTTACTTTATAGACACCCTGTAGCAGCGGTACAAACAAACGGATTAATTTCAGATTATTTTACTCTGGATAGCGGCATTCAGCAGGGTTGCCCTCTTTCCCCATTATTGTTCTGTCTTGCCCTGGAACCATTAGCAGCCGCGATAAGAAAGGAGGATGATTTTCCAGGGGTGGTTGCAGGAGGTGTGGCGCATAAGCTTCTGCTTTACGCAGATGATATTTTATTATTTGTCTCTGAATCTACTAGATCTATGCCTTGCCTCCACAGAATTATTATTTCCTTTTCCAAGTTCTCAGGATACAAAGTAAATTGGTCTAAATCCAAAGCTTTGGCTCTGACAGCTTACTGTCCAGTAACGGCTTTCCAGCCGGGCGCCTTCCAGTGGCCCAAACAGGGCATTAAGTATTTGGGGATTTTATTCCCAGCAAATTTGTCTGATTTAGTTAGTGTTAATTTTGACCCTTTAATAAAAAGGTTTTCGAGCGATGTGGGCAGGTGGGCTTCATTACATTTATCAATGATTGGGAAGGTTAATGTTTTTAAAATTAATGGTATTCCAAAATGTAACTACCTGCTACAGTCTCTCCCTGTAGATGTCCCCCTCTCTTATTTCAAGCAATTTGATAGCATAGAGAAGTCCTTCATTTGGAATGGTAAACATCCCAGATTGCATTTTAATAAGTTACATAGGCCGATAGACAAAGGTGGGCTAGGCCTACCCAAGATTTTGTTTTATTACTATGCGTTCAGTCTCAGACATTTGGGTCATTGGTCACTTCCAACTAACAGAGCCCCTCCCTGGTTTGTTATTGAACAGGCAGTTCTTATCCCTATTTCGCCATTACAAAGCATCTTTATCAAACTAATCGTAAAAGTTAAGTTACACCCCGTTATTTCGTATTTACACTCGGTATGGACTAAAGTGTCCAGATTGTTTAAACTGGACACTTATTTAAATGTTGCCTCGAGCATATGGCAGAACCCAAGATTGTGTATTGGCAAGTCCCCTTTCTGCTGGCCAGAGTGGATTGTTGCTACACTCGGTGACCTACATGAAAGTGGAGTGTTGAGATCATTTGAAAACTTGGTCCAACATTTTGGGATCCCCAGACCTCAGTTTTATAGGTATTTACAACTGTGCTACCTGCTTTGTACTATTTTTGGGAGTAGCACACACCCCCTAAGGAGGCAGATGCTTTGGGAGAGGTGATTGCGGCTTTTGGAAAGGTCATGAGGTATCAGTGTATTACTCCCTGTTAATTCAGAGTCTGGGGGACAGAGCCTTAACTTCTCTCAAGAGAGTTTGGGAGAAAGATTTCAACATGGCATTGGAGGAAGGAGTGTGGGCTAAGATTCTTAAAAACGTTAAGTCTGCATCTAGAGATGCAAGGGTGCGTCTTATACAATTCAAAATTTTGCATAGATTTTATTGGACCCCCTCTAGACTGTATAGGCTTGGTCTTAAAGACACACCCACCTGCTGGAGATGCCAATCAGTGGATGGAGACATGGCCCATTTTTTTTGGTGGTGTGTCGAGATCCAGAAATTCTGTTCGAAGGTTCAGAATTTTGTGTGTGACGTGGTTGGCATTCGAGTTTCGTTTTGCCCCAGACTTTGTGCTCTGGACAATGGGGCGGACATCGATGTGGGGGATGGCCATACAGAGAACTGGGTTCTGACCTGTGTGATGATCGCCAGGCAGGTTATTTTGAGGGGTTGGAGGTCAGCTGGTGTGCCCCCATATCCGGAGTGGTGCACGGAGGTGGGGAGGGTGACAGCTTATGAGGAGGTGTCATCGGGAAGACGGGGTGGCTTGGATATGTTTATACGGAAATAGAAAATATATTATATATTATTATATACAGAAAATATATTTATGCATATATATATATATATATATATATATATATATATATATATATATATATATATATATATATATATATATATATATATATATATATATATATATATGTGAGTCTGTTTGATTTTTATTTCTATATATTTACTTATGTTTGACCACAGGGTTGTTTTTTTGGGGGGGCGGGGTTGGGGAGGGGGGTTGTGGGGTTTAAATGTTGATTTTATATATATATATATATATATATGTTTTGCATTTCATTGTTATTGTATGATTTAATAAAACAAAAAAAAATGTAATTACAAAAAAAAATTAATAATATAGAATTTTTTCATGTTGCGGTAATGAGAATATCACAATGACTGTCTTTTTTCGCATTGCAGTAATGATAATTGGGGCAGAAAATGTGTAATTGTCATGAAAATGTCAAAATGCAACAAAAAAAAAAAAAAAAAAAAAAAAATACCTTAATGGCCTTAAAAATATGTTTCATATATGCAAAATATAATTTGTTTCTTTTTATTTTTATTCTTTTTGTTTCTTGAAATTTTCATGACAGAGAGATCATGGGTGAGAATTACCCAAGATGAGTCATCAATATTTGTGGTCTATTTGCCCAGAAGAGAAATACTGCAAAAACATATATATCTTGCTTAAAACCTAATTTTTTCACATTTAGTAGTACTCTAGCATATAGACGGCCTCAAAGCTAACAGATGGTTTTCCTCACATAATCTTCACATAACACTTGGCAATTACAAAACACTGACACAGTTAAATCTGTTATGTGTACAGAAATCTTACATAAATAATTGTAAAATTACTTGGTTAGCTGCACATCTCCTTCAAACTGGTTACAAACTGCCATTTCTGACAGACTGTCAAGATTATCAGAGCATGGCTTTCACTGTGCCTGCTTCTGTCCTCTTGAGTATAGTAATGTTGAGGTCAGGACTGTGATGTGAACAACCTTGTCAGCTGAGACACTAACTCAAAAGGTGAGGTGGACGAAGACAGAGACAGGTCATAGACACCCAAGATCCAAGTGGCACAACAAAAACAAATCAAAAAAGTCCAAATACATCAAGTCAGGTCCATGTTGCCTATGGCTGACCTAAAATAATGACATCACTGCATGAAAGGCATAGACTCAGTACTAGTGTTGCAGGCTTATAGATAAGCGAGAACTGTCCAGGTCACTTTTCATCCCAAAATAAAAAAAAAATTTAAAGATTAAAATATAAATTATATTTTGAATAAAACAAAAATGAAGCCTAATTTTTTCAATGTGACTATATTAATCAATCACATTTCCCCTCGCAAATTTTCACTTATTTAAATAATGTGTCATTATTATGACACATTATTACAATAATGAAAATGGGATTTTTGTGCATTATAGTAAATGAGAATTGGGTGGGGGTTTAAATGTGCTTGATTCTCTTAAAAATAATGTCTCTAATTTACATTGAGCAAAATACTGTATTAAATTGTATGTTTTTTTTGTTTTTTTTATTTTATTCTTGGCAGGTTTCCTGAGATTCAACCAGGAAATGATCAAAGCATTATTAAATGTAATAACAGACATGATCAAGGATACTTTATCTGAAAGACTTCCAAGTTATGTACATTTCTGCGTAAGCCAGATGTTCGCTTTGCTGGCCATTTGTTCATGAATAATTATCAGTGCACAGTGCTGATAATTAACTGTTTTTTCCTTTTTTTTTCTTTAACATTTTTCATTGGTAATACATATTTTTGCAGTATGTGCTGTTTGTAGCAGTATGGAAGGTTTCTTACATACAGCCCAGTTAGTTTGTTTAGGTATTTATTTTCTCATGAATACAAAAATTCCATAAAAGGTCTGCCAACCAGATGAAATAGTGACATCATAAAACTAGGAGAGATGCCATTATAAAAAGGTTGCTAAGTCCATTGCAAAATATCAAGACAGAACTAGCCCCCTTTTCATCATGTTGTTTCTTTTTTCTCAATGCTTTATAAGCATTAGAGAGCAGCGCAATATGTCATTACTGTAATACAAGATAAAAGTCAAAAGTTGGACTCTTTAAAGCTGCTTGCTAGGATTAGCAATAAAGAACTGTATATAACTCTCAGAAGAGCTTAGTGTGCAGAAACCCGGCCCCTAAACATCAGTCAATTTATATTAGAATTTCCATACATGCATTTCCTTGTTACTGTCAATATGCAAAAATGGTGCTTACCAACAAATAAAGCATAATGTACTCAAGCCAGCGCATCAATAACTACATTTGAGTGGTAAAAGAAAATGCAAAAAGGGGAGAGCACAAAGATGGCTCGCATGAAATATATAACACATTAAATACGAAAACGTCAGAAAAATAAAGCTGGCTCTTCGCTCCCGCGACAGACCCGTCATTCATCTTAGTGGAGACTGGGGCTCAAAAGGAAATAAATAGCATCCTGTCACCTCCAGTATTTCATTGAGTTACACAGTCAGGTTTTCGTGTTATGGGCAACTCTCATAGCCAAGACCCCCTGAGAGATGCATAAGTGTAAGAGGCACCTGAGAGAGACAGAGAGAGAGTGTGTGTTATGAAAAATTACTAGACCAGTTAACTAAACTACAGCAGTTCAAGCTCACAGTGGAAGATCGCTGAAATCAGGGAGTTGAAAGTTGTGATAAGGCTTTATCTGACTAACTATAAAGTTTTTAGACAAAGTTACTTGACCCAATTATTGCGTTTTCTATAGAAATAGTTTTGTTTGTTTGTTTCAAACACCTAGTTAAAAACACTCTTAAATTAGAATAATTTTTGTGAATTTAATATAACTAACTAAAATTTTTAATATACTTTTACCAATCTATTTTTTGCTATAGCTGTTGGGTAAGCAAGTGAACACAATAAAACAACACTAGCATACATTAAGGCAAGGGTCACCTATATAATGAAGGTACATTTTAACAGAATGTTTGAACTGTGTTCTTAGGGCACAGGTGGTTGGGGGAAGTTGTCAAATTTTTTTGTTGGAACATAAGTTGACGTGTTTTAAATTTTATACATTTATATTTTTTAAATATTTGTTGAATATTTTTTTAATATTTGCAAAACAATAGTTAAAATATTGGCAGGTCCAATTGTGACAACTTACCCCATATTGATGATTCTCATGAAACTTGTCAAGGAAATGTCCTGGTCATTTTCCTATGCAAAAATGTCCCAGTACAAAAAATATAAAATTATGTTTTGCATAAAGAAAATTAAGCATACATTCAGGACCATTAAGATTTTTTGCATTGTAATTTTATTTTCAAGACAACTCTGGGACATTTATGGGCTGCCACTTGCATTTTTTCACACTCAAACTTAAAAGCTCACCATTTACACATTTTGTGGACTAACTGCCAAAAATTGGTCTAATTTTTTCAGAAACCCCCACAAAAAAAATAAAATAAAAAAATACTCAAATTATTCTTTTTTTTTTCCTCCCCTTTTTCTCCCCAATTTGGAATGCCCAATTCCCAATACACTCTAAGTCCTCGTGGTGGCATAGTGACTCTGGGAGGTGGAGGATGAATCTCAGTTGCATCCGCGCCTGAGACGTCAATCCGCGCATCTTATCACGTGGCTTGCTGAGCGCATTACCGCGGACACATAGCGCATGTGGAGGCTTCACGCCATCCACCGCGGCATCCACGCACAACTCACCACACGCCCCACTGAGAGCGGACCACATTATAGTGACCACAAGGAGGCTACCCCATGTGACTTTTTGGTTGCTTAGGAGACCTGACTGAAGTCACTCAGCACGCCCTGGGATTCGAACTCGCAAACTCCAGGGGTGGTAGTCAGTGTCTTTGCTCGCTGAGCTACCCAGGCCCCCGACTCAAATTATTCTTAAATAATATTGTAGATGTTTACAATCTTATAATGAATAGAATTTACAAAGAAAACATTTATATATATATTTTTTTTATATTTATTTTTTTTAATTAAATTTGTAAGCATGTAATTCTGACTCAGTTCACACCATCTCCCTCCAAAAAGTCTTATTTGCAGCAAGTACTAGAAAAAATTAATAATCTATTACCTTCCATCACAAAATGCTAATCTGAAATGTAGGTGGTGCATTTTAGCCCTCAAAGATGTGCTCATCCATAGATATTCAGTCTAATTTTCAGTTCATGCACCACCTCCATTGTTTCATTGAATATCTCGGCCTCTGAGTTGAGTAGAATCTAAATCTGTCATTAGACAAGTGTCAATAGAAAGCTGAGATACTTCCCTTTGCGATGATGTAAATATGGTGCATTTTATCATCAATAGTCGTTAACATATATTTCCGATTATTTGTTTAGCTTTTCCTGCTGGACTGCATATTTTGTTCTGGCCATCTAAGGGCAACAAAATAAACTGTACAGTCGCATTCCTGAGAATGACAGTTTTAATTTGATATACTGTATGATTTGTGTACTTATATGCTATTAGAAAGACTTTTATATTCATATTAATATTTTTACCACATGACCTCTAAGTGGCGCTGATTTGCGACATGAATGTTTTATGCCACTTATGTAACATGCAGAAGTGGTGGTTATCTATGAAATGTTCAGATTCTAAGCTTCTAAAAATACATATGCCTGACTTATGTATTTGAGACTTGAACATTTTATGCGTAAACTTTTTCATGACATAGCGCCCCCATTTGGACCCGCCGACGGGTCCGCAGAGTTTGAAAGGTTAAAGGAATATTCCAGGTTCAATACAAGTGAAGCTCAATTGACAGCATTTTTGGAATAATAATTAGCACAACAAATAATTTCGACTCGTCCCTCCTTTTCTCTAAAAAAGCAAAACTCGAAGTTACAGTGAAATACTTACAATGGAAGTGAATGTGGCCAATTCTTGGAAGGTTTAAAGGCAGAAATGTGAAGCTTATAATTTTATAAAAGCACTTGAATTCATTCTTCTGTTAAAACTTGTGTATTATTTGTTCCAAGTCATTTAAATCATCTTTTTTATGGTCATTTTAGGATATTAGGGTTTACAGCGTTTCATTGTCATGGCAACAAAAGTGCATTATAGCATATAGTGCAATTATAACAAAAGTTAAAATTGGATATAACTTTGCACAGATAAGGTTACTAAAAGATTATATCACACTTAAATTGTGTTAACACACATATTGTTTATGTTTTGTGGCTACAGATTTATGGATTGGCCCCATTTACTTCCACTGTAACTGTCTCACTGTAAGCCAGATTTTTGCTTTTAAGTCATAATTATTTTTTGTGGTTATCAACATTATGTCACAAATGCTGTAGATTGAGCTTAACTTGTATTAAACCCGGAATTTTCCTTTAAGCAAATCTTACTCTCCAATTCTCATTACCATAACACATCTAGACATTTTACTTCTAAGCTTCCCATTGTTTTCAATGATGATTTTCTTTACCGTAACACATTCATGTTTTTACTGTATTACAGTTAAAAGGTGCTGTTGTACAATGATTTTTTAAATCAACATCAGTGAAAAGGGAGTACTACTATGATAGATATAATAAATATACAACAGTTAGTTCCGGTCCTTGTATCTGATTGGACGGGAGATGTTCCATGAGTACTGATGGTCTCACACCATCAGCACTCGGACACTTTACTGTTTGTATCACTCCGCTTGTGTTCGTGCCGTTCTAAACTAAAGTGTAAGAGCAGTGCAGATGTGTTAAGAGCTATCTGTCTCTTTACATTTAATATTGTGACATTACATATTTTAGCCAGCAGGTGGAGGCAAAAGACCATTTTTAAATGTAATATGAGCCTGTTCAGGTGCCCTGATGTGAGTCAGCCTTTTCATTTATCACCACTACATGAACGCTCGTATTACTACTTCACTACTAAAGCTAGGAAATAGCTTAAACGGCTTTAAACTAACAACTTCAGCATTAAGGCTCATCACAACAGACTGATTAATTACACAAACTCAAGGTGCTTACCTCTTACCAGAGTTTCCACATTGGAGAGGACATACTGTTCAAAATGATGAGATTGCGGTTTCTATAGTGAATAGGGACTTTAAGCAACAGCTGCCAACAGGACGGCTACAGTGTTCTTTGTTCTTGTGCGCATGCGCAACTTGGAACCTGCTTCTTCCTGATGTTGTACTATAACGGTCTACTACGGGTGAATCGCTACTTTGCCGTAGTCGAGAGTACGTGACAGATTAGGCAGGAAAATGTAATGTTTTATAAGAGATGCTGTGAAGTCAGCACAGTAATTAACCTACACATTGTCCTCAAATATACAGTGCGTTAAATGTGTACTACCTACATTTAGTTAAAATACACTTGACTTAAAAAAATCTATAATATAATTTTTTTGTGATTAACATTTTTATTTATTTTTTCAAAGCAAACAAAACAAACAAATCATATATACAATAAATCAACATTAACTCCCACTACTACCCCTCCCCAATCAAGAACCCCACCCGACCCCAAACGAACATCCCAGTGGTCTTACCCAAGTACACACTTATACAGAGAATAAAATAATTATAATAATAATGAAAAAATTAAAAAATATATATAATAATAAATATATATATATATACACACACACACACACACACACATATATATGTATATACGCATACACACATACACATTCTCATACACATACGTATATACATACACATATAATAAACATACATCTCTAAACTATATTCCTCTCTCCACAGACCTACTCCGAGAGCCCCCCAAAAACATCAAATATTTACCCCATTTCCCATTAAAAGAATCCCATATCCCCAGCCTTCTACATATTACCTCTTTGAAGGCTGCCACCCTTCCCATCTCCTCGCACAACTCCCGAATTGAGGGTGCTCCCACCGGCTTCCAACCCCTTAAAACAATCTGCCTGTCTATCATCACAATGGTGAGGACCCAATATTTTATGTATTTACTGCCTACGTTGATGACCGCCCCATCACCCAAGACACAGAGTGTGGGGCAAAACGAAATCCGAATGCCCAACACATCACATACAAAACTCTGTACCTTCAACCAAAATTCCTGAATCTCAGCACACCACCAAAAAACATGCGCCATGTCTCCATCCTCCGATTGGCAACGCCAGCAGGTGGGTGTGTCTTTAAGACCAAGCCTATACAGTCTAGAGGGGGTCCAATAGAATCTACGTAGAATCTTGAATTGTATAAGTTGCACCCTTGCGTCTCTAGATACAGTCTTGAAGTTTTTTGGAATCCCAGCCCACACTCCATCCTCCAATACCAAATTAAAATCTTTCTCCCATAATCTCTTGATAGAGGTTAAAGCTCCGTCCCCCAGACTCTGAACTAGCAGGGAGTAATACACTGATGCATCATGACTTTTCCAAAAGCAGTAATCACCTCTCCCAAAGTATCTGCCACTTTAGGGGGGTGTATGCTACTCCCAAAAATAGAACAGAGCAGGTGGCACAACTGTAAATACCTAAAAAATTGAGATCTGGGAATCCCAAAATGTTGAGCCAAATTACCAAAGGATCTCAACACTCCACTCTCATATAGGTCACCAAGTGTATTAACCCCCCTCGCAATCAACTCTGACCAGCAGAAGGGGGACTTATCAATACATAATTTTGGGTTCAGCCATATGCTTGAGGCAGCATTCAGATAAATGTCTGAATTAAACACTCTGGACACTTTTGTCCATACTGAGTGCAAATATGAAATAACGGGGTGTAACTTAGCTTCTCCGGTTAGTTTGATAGAAAGGCTTTGTAATGGCAAAATAGGGGCAAGGACTTCTTGTTCAATATGAAACCAGGGAGGGGCTCTCTCAGGTGGAAGCGACCAATGAACCAAATGCCTGAGACTGAACACATAATAATAAAACAAAATCTTGTGTAGGCCTAGCCCACCTTTGTCAATCTGCCTATGCAGCTTACTGAAATGTAAAATCGCTCGAAAATCTTTTTATTATAGGGTCAAAATTAACTAACTAAATCAGACAAATTTGCTGGGAATAAAATACCCAAATACTTGATGCCCTGTTTGGGCCACTGGAAGGCGCTGGCTGGAATGCCGCTACTGGACAGCTTTGGATTTAGCCCAATTTACTTTGTATCCTGAGAATTTGGAAAAGGAATTAATAATTCTGTGGAGGCAAGGCATAGATCTAGTAGGGTCAGAGACATATAATAAAATATCATCTGCGTGAAGCAGAAGCTTATGCGCCACACCTCCCGCAATCACCCTTGGAAAATCATCCTCCTTTCTTATCGTGGCTGCTAATGGTTCCAGGGCAACAATAATGGGGAAAGAGAGCAACCCTGCTGAGTGCCCCTATTCGGAGTAAAATAATCTGAAATTAATCCATTTGTTCGTACCGCTGCTACAGGGTGTCTATAAAGTAACTTAATCCAACCAATAAATGTACTCCTGAACCCATATATTTCCAAAATCTTAAAAAGATAATCCCATTCTACCATATCAAACGCCTTTTCAGCATCAAGTGAGATGGCAGCGACCGGAGTCTAATCATTCACTACTGACCACGTGATATCAATGAAAAGCCTAATGTTATCAGAAGAGCTGCGACCCTGAATAAACCCCACTTGATCTATATGTATAAGAGATGTCATAACTTTATTAATCGGTTAGCCAAAATTTTTGCCAAAATTTTTACATCTAGCTGGATCAGGGAGATTGGACGGTAACTTCTACACTCGCTTAGATCTTTGTCCTTTTTAAGAATCAGACTGATCCGGGCTTGTGTCATGGTTGGAGGAAGCTTTCCATTCTTTAATGATTCAGTATAAACTTCTAACAAAAGTGAAGCCAATTCTGTAGCATAAGATCTAAAAAATTCTGCAGCAAAACCATCTGGCCCCGGAGCCTTGCCTGTAGGCAGGGCCTTAATTACCTCGTCAAGCTCCTCCAAGGTTATCTCAGAATCCAGATAATTTTTTTGCTCAGTCTTCAATTTAGAGAGTTCTAATGGTTCCACAAATTTTCTAATATCTTCATCAGTAGACGAAGACGTGGAACTATTGAGATCGAGATAGAATTCTTTAATGGCATTATTAATATCAATGGCCGAGGTACAAATTTCACCACCAGCAGATTTCACTGAGGGAATGGTAGAAAAAGACACTCTCTGTTTTATATATCTAGCCAAAAGCTTCCCTGCTTTGTCCCCCAACTCAAAGTATGACTGTCTTGCCCTGAATAGACAAAACTCCACTTTCCGTGATAAAATAGTATTATATATGTATTTCAATCAGGTCAATTCTCTGAGGCCATCAGATGACATACGGCGCTTCAGCTCTGCCTCTGCACTTTTAATATTTTCTTCCAACTCCATGAGTTCTCGTGCTTTGGATTTTTTGATGAATGAAGCATACTGTATGATCCGACCCCTAAAAACCGCCTTAAGTGCCTCCCAAGCCATGCCTACAGAGGATACCGATGACCAGTTGGTCTCCATATAAAGATTAATTTCAGTCTTTAACATTTGTTGGAAATCAGGATTTTGCAAAAGGGATACGTTAACTATATGATTTCTTTTTCTCTATATGTGGCAACACCTCTAAACTCACCAGGGCATGATCTGAGACTAAAATGTTTCCAATTGAGCAATCAACAACAGATGAAATTAGATATTTGCTTTTTTGTTTCGTTTGGAGTGTAATTTGAAATTAGGAATGTATATGATTTAAGTTTTTCATTTTTTAAATAAATAAATTAAATTTTCAATACAAAATCACTAAAGCAAGAATATTTACCGACCCCTCAGCCCAGAGGTTGCCGATGTAATTGGATATTTCGATATATATATATATATATATATATATATATATATATATATATATATATATATATATATATATATATCGTGAAGGTGGAAACAAAACAAATTTATTCACACACATGATGTATTTTCCCGGACAACGAAATACATGACCAGTAGAGAATGCACAGATGAAGTAGGTTCTTTGCCAAAGAGATGTTGCCCTTCACAACTGTTGTAAAGCCATATTTCAAAAAGTTGAACAACACACATTTTAATTGCACTTAATTTTTTTCCAGTTTCATTTGAATTTTTAGTTAAAATAAATAAAAAATAAAGTTCAAAGTTTGAAATCAAGGTGTCTTGCTTTATTGTGTAGGCTTAACCCTAACCCTGCTTAATGAAAATTACCCCATAGTACCACCTAGCGTCCAACCAGCGGTAATACCGGTGTTCGTCGGTTTGAACGTACTGTTTTTCCTATTTTTTTTTTAAATGTACTTGTTCATTGCACTGTTGTATATAAGCAATATCACACTCGCAATCATGCTATATGGCCCTAAATCAGCAGTGCTGTGATTGTCTACGGCCTATGCCTGCAGCCGAATCACAGCAGTGCTGATGTAGGGCCATATCGCACTCTTGCTCATGTGATATTGTTTAATTAACAAATTAAATAATATATCATTTTTTTCACATTGTGGTAATGAAAATAAATCATATTGAAGAGAACTGAAGATAAAATGTGCATACCAGTTTCAATGCAAAAAATCTGGCCCTAAAAATAGGCTTCATGTTCTATTTGCAAAACATAATTTCTTATTTTTCTTTTCATTTAGAAGTAAAATAGGACCAGTACATTTTCTTGACAGGTGTGTCAACACGCCCTGCTATTGCACCCAGGCTCTCCCATCAAGCAAACAAAAGCTAGTGAAAAAGCTTCTTTTTTGTGATTTCACTTTTCACATGGTCATTAACTGTACTATGCATCAAAGGAAAATGGGTAAGGTAGACAGATGTGGCTTTCGGACCGCAACAGAGTGGTTAAAACTGAAACGTGATTTACCGCTATTCTGGACATACTGTAAACTACTGGGAAACAGGTCAGTTAGGTTAAAGAAGTGATGTCAGAGGAACTGTCAGCTGTTTGTGTACCAACAGTGTTGCGATTGGCATGAATATGCTCCTCCCAAACTTTACTAGGGACTCCATTATTCTTCTTGTGCATTTATCGATAAGGGATACAATATGTGGCAATAATGAATAAACCTCCTTCCTCATTTAAAATACAGCTCCAAAATATCAAATCTAGGTGTGTGAATTCTGTTCATCTTTGACATATGTCCTCTCCAGCACAGATATTCATCATGTAGAGGTTGCTGTGTGTCTGATGTTGGTGAACTCCAATGCTTTTTTCCTCTGCATTTTTTCCCTCAGGTCTGACATTCAAGATCCCTCAATTATGTATGAACAGCAAGCAATATCCTTTACCGTCATGCCCACACAACATATTTCATCTTCCTGGGCACAGATGCCCAATCAAATTCTCCACGTAATTATGATGACTTATTAAAAATTAGCCCAAACACATTATTGGTAAGACTGTAGTTAGTCTCAGTGGCCAAAATTATTTCATTCATTAAAACTGCCTCTATTTTTAAGTCAAGCAGAACAGACAAAACGTCACTGGAAGCCCATGGCAACAAATAAAATCCAGAAAGACACAGGATAGAGCAGGGAGTGAAGAACAAGGCAAAGTGGCTAGATTAGTCGGTGCAACTTAAAGGAATAGTTCAAAGAAAAATGAATGTTCTGTCATCATTTACTCACTCTCATGTCGTTCCAACCCCATATAACTTACTGAATTTTCATGAAGTCAGAATTTCTTAAGACTGTCCTGTTTCCGGGGAGCCTGGGTGCTCAGCGAGTATTGACGCTGACTACCACCCCCTGGAATCCAGCGTGTGCTGAGTGACTCCAGCCAGGTCTCCTAAGCAAACAAATTGGCCCGGTTGCTAGGGAGGGTAGAGTCACACGGGGTAACCTCCTTGTAGTCGCGATTAGTGGTTCTCGCTCTCAGTGGGGTGCGTGATAAGCTGTGTGTGGATCGCGGAGTGCAGCATGAGCCTCCACATGCGGAGTCTCCGAGCCACATGATGAGATGCATGGATTGATGGTCTTAGAAGTGGAGGCAACTGAGACTTGTCCTCCATCACCCTGATTGAGGTGAGTAACCACACCACCACAAGGACCTACTAAGTAGTGTGAATTGGGCATTCCAAATTGGGAGAAAAGGGGATAAAAAAATATATATAAATTTTTTTATAAATTAATACATTTTTTTGTTCTTTTCCATGCAAATACAATTGGGGGACTGAAGCTTTTAAGCTTCAAAAAGATGCAAAGTCACCATAAAAGTATGATAAAAGCGGTCCATACACCTTGTGAATAATATTTTATTTTGTGTTCTGAAGCCATATTTAAGTTATTAACTGTAATCTTCTCCTCCAGATGCGACTGGAACATTGAGACAGTGAGATTTTTTTTTTGTAAATGGTATATTTGAACATTTTGAAAATAATACACTTTGTTATTTGTGACTTATTTTTTTTATCAAAACCCGAAGCCCTTAAGTGTGACATCATGTCCTGTCGTGCAGAGTCCAAAATAATTCTGCATGCTCAAAGCCTGGTGTGTGGCTTCAGTCCAATTCATAAACCACTTTTAAATACTACCACACAAGAGAGAAAGTCAAACAGGTGAGTAAATGTTGACAGGATATTCATTTTGTGTGAATTATTTTTTTAGTCTTTTTGCCTGTGTTATGAATTGTCGCATTTGACCTTTATTTAAGCAGCTTAGGTGTGACTCATACAAACTCACTGAAAAGTGAGCAGTTTTTTATTGCCTTTTTTCTGGTTGTATAAATGGTCTTTTTGTGGCTGTGGTTTCTCTGCATATAGAGTACAGCCACATCTTGGGAATACACAGTTCAGCAGAGAGAAAACATCGCAAACACCATGTTTATCTGCCACACAACATGCAGCCATTAAAAATACATGAGGCTACCATCCATTATTCCTTCTCCAAATGGCAAATTCTGCATTAAGCTTGAAGAATCCTTCTGTTTTAGGATAAATAAATAAAACAGGCACTTAGAGATTCCTCTTCCTTTTTTATAGAGATGGGAAATGCATGTGTTTGCAGAGGAGCCATCCAGTCACAGGAAATGTGAGGAGCTTTCTAAACACAAATGAATAAATCAAAATGTTTGCAATCAGGGCCACGCATCTTTTCTGTTAATTCAAATGATTTTCCACTTTTCCAAGAAAGTGCATTTAATATTTAAATTGCTTGTTACTCTCTCAATGCCCAGGTGACTTCTGCTGTAATTTGCTGGCCAAGTCTTGTCAGTTGCGATTTGGGTGTAAATTCTGTAATCGGAAGTAGCATCAATGTGGCATGGAAAACGCTTAAAAATTTAGCAACAAGAGACAAATGGAGAAATGAATGCTGAAACAAGGAAAAGTGGCACCATGTACACAGTTTCTCTGTCAATAATGAATGTCTCTTGCATCCAACAACTTCTGTCCTGTTTTCCTGTCTCTCTTGTGCAATTTATGGCTTTCTTAAATTTTTGAGAGATGTGTCAAAATGTATGTGTTGTTTTAATTAAAAATAGAGAAAACGCCACCAAGACTTGAAGTGGCACTCAGCTTTTAAAGAAAGATACAATTACATCACAGTATTCCACAGCATCTATGTTAAGTTTAAAACTAACACTGTAAATTACTTTTTAATTCAAGACATACCTGCTTTATATAAATCTTATATATATATATATATATATATATATATATATATATATATATATATATATATATATACATACACACACACACACACACACACACACACACACACACACACAGTATATATATATATATATATATATATATATATATATATATATATATATATATATATATATATATATACAGATCAGCCACAACATTAAAACCACCTGCCTAATATTGTGTAGGTCCCCCTCGTCAAAACAGGGATACTATTCTTCTCACCACAATTGTACAGAGCAGTTATCTGAGTTACCATAGACTTTGCCAGTTTGAACCAGTCTGGCCATTCTCTGTTGACCTCTCTCATCAACAAGGCATTTCCATAAACAGAACTGCCCCTCACTGGATGTTTGTTTTTTTTGGCACCATTCTGTGTAAATTCTAGAGACAGAACCCCCCCCCCCATTTTAGAACAACATGAGGTTGAGAAAAAGATGAAATAATTTTCAGTTATGTATGAACTACCCCTTAGAGAAAAAGATACATTTACTTGAGAAGCAAAATTATTAGATAATAAGACTTTTCAGTGAATACTTTATAGAATCTTTGAATCAAGCATTTTTCTTAGCCAAAATAGATTTTTCTTGTTTTAACAATCAACCTGATGTATGAATGAATTCTGTTAGATTTATACTGTACTTAAAACAAGACTAAACCATTTTGCCAGTCAGGTAAGAAAAACGAGCTTATTCAAGATATATTCTCTGAAAACAAGCAATATTTAATTTTGCATCTCAAATAAATATATCTTGTTTTAAGGATGTTTAAACATTTACTGGAAAACAAGACAAAAATATTAAGAAAATATTTTTTGCAGCGAACAAAACTTTATAGCATATAAAAACATTGTTCATTATAAATCAGAGGTGCTGGTTGGGTTGGATTAATAGGTTTGTATGTGGAAAGATGTAAGTGGCATAACAAGCATACTTCAAATGATTAGCTCACCAGATATAAATCAGGAATGGGGGTCTTCCTTTTTGACACCGCTGCCCTGCTCTTGTCATTACCGGGCACTCGGTAACCTACAAACAACTTTTCATCCACTGTAATTGCTACATAATTCAATACATGCAATGGAATGACCTCCAAGTAAACTTATTTTGCAGCTGTTAATGACTAAAGCTTTGATTAGTTCCTCTTACAAGATGAGGATCCGGGACCTCACGCTTTGTTTTGTTCCGGAGTCAAACAAGAGCTTCATATCCATTGATGCAAGAATGCAAATAAGAAGCCAATCTCTTAATTAAGATGACACATTTAATAGTTTGCAACCAAAGCAAAGCAATTCTAAGTTTATAACCCCCTGTATTAATAGCGCCTTCACATAAAAATCTGTGTATTTGACTTTCCTAATTTGTCTTTTTACTTTCGCTAGCTTGTTTAAAGTCATCTTTGTCATGCTCTGACAGTTTTTCTGTGCATTAGTGCATTAGTATAGAAATGTGCAGCAACACTGAAATGCATATGTGAATAAACATGGAATGTATTAAATTAATGGGCTCTTTTGCCTTAGGGCAAAATGGAGGAAAGACCCCCCCATGAGTTCATTTTTCATGGCTTTGGTTATGCTTTCAACACTCTAATTTAATTTCAATGTACGTTTTAAAAAAGTCTTTCTTATAGTAACTCTTGATGTTAATTGTATTTGATCTATTGGGGGACTTTTACCCATTAAGTAAATTCATGACATGCTCTTTATGCTTTTATCTTGTCCGTGTCATTATAATTTTTGCTCGCGACCATATTATAATTTTCGATGGCCAAAATATTATCTTGCGTATTAAGAATAGAGACATGATTATGATTAGAACATGATTAAGATCATTCTGTTTTTCCTGCAGCTCAGCTGCTAGAGCATGATACTGGCAATATCAAAGGACATGGGTTCGATTCCCAGGGAATGTTACATACTGAAATTTTTTTTAATAGTTTTAATGCTCTGTAAGTATCTTTGGATGAAAGCATCTCCCAAATGCATAAATGTACATTTCTGCTTTTAAAAATAACTATTTCCCACTTTTGTTTCTATAGCTCAACTTGTAGCATGGTACTACCAATGCCAAGTACACAGGTTCGATTCACAGGAAAAGCATAGTACTGGTAAAATGTATACTGTATCTTGAATGCATTGTAAGTCGCTTTAGAGAAAAGTGTCTGCCAAATGCGTAAATGTAAAATCCCTGATATATTTATAGCGTAAGTCTTAATTAATTTATGCAGACATAGTATCTGGCACAAACCTGCCTTCAAAATATGTTTTTACAGACCTCACTGAGATCCAGACAACAGACAGCCCAATGTTTACAAGAAATCTCTGTTTTTGTCCATGTGCTTTCATTGGTATCCAAACTCTTCTTTAGGCACTGAGCTGTATAAAAAGAAACAAAACATTTTTCTGCACTGAATCTCTGCTCCTGAGGCCACAAGGTCCTTTGGGTAACTGTCAGACAGCATGTCCTCACAGCATCACAGAGACTCATCTCATGTCAGAGAGAGGGCTTCATCTTCAGCCATTAGAATTTATCAGCACATACTGTCCCCTGAAACACTGTGCCCATCCCCCGTAACCCTACAAACAACCAGCCTGCCTAATGGTCACCATGTCACATCTATTTAAATCAAGACAGTAGATGAAATTGGTCTTTTGTCACTCAAGATTAACAATCTTCCCAAATCCCCATGGAAAATTCCAAAGTCCAAACCAGTGTAATTATTATTAATGAAAACCAAATTGAAACGGTCATTAACGGAAAATAAAATAATAATAAAAAACATAATTGAAAAAAACTTACACTAAACTACACTTTTATTACTCCAAAACTAAAATAAAATATGACCATGAATTAATTTTACTTTCTGATGCACACTAAATCATAAAATTCAAAACCTTTGCAACACACGTTTATTTAACATGAAAACGCCACTAGATACTGATAACACTAAACTGCCCTGAGAAATTTAAAGGCGTTAAAGGGAAAGTTCACCCAAAAATGAAAATTCTCTCATCATTTACTCACTTGCTTACCTCATGCCATCCCAGATGTGTATGACTTCCTTTCTTCTGCTGAACACAAATCAAGATTTTTAGAAGAATATCTCAGCTCTGTTGGTCCATAAAATGCAAGTGAATGCTGGCCAGAAATCTGAAAGTCAAAAAAGCAGAGAAAGGCAGCAAAAAAGTAATCCATAGGAATGACTTTCTTTCTTCTGCAGAACACAATGAAGATTTTAAAAGAAATGTCAGCTCTGTAGTTCCATACAATGCGAGTGAGTGGGTGCCAACATTTTGAAGCTCCAAAATCCACATAAAGGCAAAATGAAAGTACTCCAGACAACTCCATTGGTTAAATCCATATCTTCAAAAGCGATATGACAAGTGTGGGTGAGAAACAGATCAATATTTAAGTCTTTTTTTTTTTTTTTTTACTATAAATCTCCACTGTCACCTTCACGTCTGTAAGTCACATGTGGCACCTGTTTAGTTTCAAGTTCACATCTGAAAGTGAAAGTGGAGATTTATAGTAAAAGACTTAAATATTGATCTGTTTCGTACCCACCCCTATCATATCGATTTTGAATATATGGATTTTACCACTGGATTCTTGTGGATTACTTTTATGCTGCTTTTATTTGCTTTTTGGACCTTCAGATTTCTGGCTACCATTCAATTGCATTGAAAGGGCCAACAGAGCTGAGATATTCTTCTAAAAATCTTTGTTTGTGTTCTGTAGAAGAAAGAAAGTCAAACACATCTGGGATGGCATGTTGGTGAGTAAATTATTAGATAATTTTAATTTCTCAAATTCTGTATTGTTTAAAAGAAATTATATTTTTAACATTTTTTAAATAAAACGTCCGACCTCTTTGTTTTGCTAATGCTTTTATAAAACATTTTATGCATCCTTAATACAATTAAATTATATTTTCACACTTTTTGCCTAATTTGGCTTAATTTGGAAATAACGGCCAATAAAAATATTCTGTTCACAATTGATATTTACCTTGATTTTTCTTTTCTTTTTTTCAAACATATTTCATCTCAAGCTCTTCACTGACACTTTTGTCGACTTGGTTAACAAGTACACTTACTTTTGAAAAAAAGTATATTAGGGACAAAATTATTTGTGTGACCAGTTGTAATTTTTGAAAAAGTGATGTACATAATTTTCACACAAAAAATACTGAAATGTAATATGTTTATTTTACTCTTTATTAAGTTTATAATATTTTTAAACATGTAATCATTTGTATTTTTATAATGGATAAATATACAAATCATAATAATTATAGTTTAATATTGAAACTCTGGATCTGTGACAAGGCTTAAACAATGAACTACATAAATAAAAAAATAAATAAAAACATTTGAAAAGTACCAAAAATAAGTCACAAAAGCATGGTTAAAAGTTTCTAAGTCAGTTTTAATGTGACCTTCATATAAAAAAAACTTCAACCCCTGGGACATGAAATTGCCCAAAGCTAAAGAAACACCTATTTAAATGATATTAAATGAAATATATTTAAATATCAGTTAAGGCATGACTTTGGCAGCCCTAAAATATTAAAACTGAAACAACACTTAAACACTAAAACTAAACAGAAATTAATAGATATAGAGTGAAAACTAGCAAAAACTAAACTATATTGAAAGGATTAAGTGAAAATAAAATATATTTAAAACTTAATAAAATCATAATAACTATAATAACTCTCATCCCAATCACTGAGAGACTTTGTGACTCACTGTGACGCAGATGTGTGTCATGTCCAGGATGCTGAGGGTACTTTTAGATAAAAGGTGATTCAGTAAAATCTATATTCACAACCATTTCCACTAAACTCTACAAGGTGGGAAAAACAGGATGACTGTTCGGATAGTTTCAAGAGTTTCATCAACTTGAGCTCAAAAATAGCCCCTTAAATGCATCATTATTGTGGTTTGTGTATACACACTGAAAGTGAGACAGAATCCACCAGATAAAGTTAGCAGGGAGACGCCTGGCCCAATATTTCCTTTGTTGTTTGGTCAGGAAAGGGAAGGTTATTGTAATCCGATGCAAGAGTAAATAATCCCTACGTTTCCATAGCAAAGTCATAAACAAGCCTGCCGAAACAAAGGATGAAAAGACAATAAATCTAACGATGGTCAATTTTGTTTAGTTTTCAAAGTGTTTTCGAGGGAAATTCAATTTCAAACAAAGAGGCGCATACATTTTTCCACAGAGAAGGGGAAATCAGATGTTTTAAGAGTTTTCTGTGCTTCTTTTTTTATTTAAAGCAACCAGCCTGTGTATTTTTCCTGGCAAGAGCACCCTGTGTTGTGACAGATATATATGGACATTGTTTTGTTATTCTGTCAAGAAACTTCCAGTATAACAAACCTGTTTTTAGGGCACTGTAGTGCGGAAGTTTCAAAGTTCAAGATATTTCAAACTATCACTTGGCCCACATTCAAAACGATAGAGCTATTAAGAGCATTTTGATTGTGATCTATAAGACAAGGGTGAATCACCATGTTGAAATTGTGAACGTGAGACGCACTACATTTAAACAGTAACACAGACAAAAAATTATCCAAGACTGGTCTCAGTCTTAAAGGAACATTTCAACCAAAACTGAAAATTCTATCATAATTACTCACCCTTATGCCTTATAAAACCAATATGCCTTTTTTTGCTCTGTGGAATACAAAAGGAGTCATGTATAGTAAAATGTCCAAGCTGCTTTTTATCATACAATGAAAGTGAATGGTGACCATGGCTGTCAAGCAAGTTTTCAGTAAATAACAACTTAAATTTCAGTTTGTTCCTCACACAAAGCTATCGTATGGCTTCAAAAGACTTGGAATATAGTACACAAGTCGTATGCACTACTTTTGTGATGCTTTTAGTGCTTTTTGGAGCTTGACAGCCCCTGGTCCCCATCCACTTTCAGTGTATGGAAAAAAGCAGCTCTGACACTCTGCTAAACTCTGTTCCACAAAAGAAAGCAAGTCATATAGGTTTGTAACAAAATGAAGGTGAGTAAATAATGACAGAATTTTTATTTATGGGTGAACTATCCCTTTAACCTTAATCCCTTTTTTCCAGCAAGAGATAGCCAGTAAAATGTGGCAAGGTTGTCTTATCGAGCTAATATATAAGCAAACAGCGGAGTCTTTGCTTCATGTCGTATGTGCTGCACTGTACAACTTACATGGCTTTTGGTAGCTGCGAGACATGATTATTCAGTAGTAATATTTTATCTTAGCAGTTTGCAGAGCTTTGTTTGCCATTCTCTCGATCAGAGAATAAAAGAGCAGCCTTGGCGGGCTGGCTCTGATTATGATCATATTGTTAACATTCAGCGGGCCTTATTATCAATCTGGTGCCTTACAATGAGCAGTTAGAGCTTTGTTAGTGTTGGCAAAAGGCTGATTCTGCTACCGGTGGTGCATTACAGAAGTACTAGTTAGCACTAAGGTGGCGTGAGAGGAGCCCCTGCCGCCAATGACAACAACAACAAACAAACAGGAACTGATGGCAAGCGTTTATTATCTGGTTTAATTGCTCATCATCTGGAGGATCTGACAGTTGTGGTTAATGAGAGAGAGAGGAGAGGCGCAGGCTGTTGGCAGAGGGCTTCACAGCAAAGAGGATGCTGGGAGGGTGGGGAGGGGGGACTTTGACACCAAGATCTGGAGTTGCTCATTCCAACTCCACAGAAGCAGTGAATGTAAGCTGAAGCCTTTTCTAATCAAAATATCAGTCAGGGAAAAACAAACCTTTGGCTTCATTTCAACTAAGCTCTTTGCAATTCCATTTAACCTGGATGTCATTAACGTACACACACATGTTGTTTTAGCTATGAAAATGAGGACATACCATAGACATCAATAGTTTTTACATAAAGTTTTTATTTTGTTTTTATTTATTTATTTTTTTGCAGTATTTGCCTTTTTTATGAACATATTTTCAAATTGAGGTTGTCCCCAAATTAGGGTTTTATCATGTTCCCAAACTAAAGCTAAATATGTACACTAACACACACACATACACACACACACACTTTGCTTTCTAAAAAGGAAATACCATAAACAATTATTATTTTTATATAAAGCTAATTAGAATTGCTTTAGATTAAATCTCACCCTAACTTTACCTAAAAAAAAAACATTTTCTTGCAGTATTTGCCTTTTTTTATGAACCGATTTTCAAATTGAGGTTGTCCTCAAATTAGGGTTTTATCAGATTTAACTCACTTTTGTGTATAATATTGTATCTAAACTAAATCTAAATATGTACAACAATTTTCTGCATTTCCTCATTCACTATGACTACAATATTTTGCACATCTGATCCAGTCATTACAAGCACCTTCATGCTTATTATTATTTGTTGTATATTTGTATTTTTTTTTTTTTTTTTTTTTGCATTTCTGTATATTTAGATATTTCCTAGTTTCTATATTTTCAGTATTTATTATGTCTTATCTTACTCTCTTTTCTAAATTTATGAAACAGCCAGTGGAAGACAATAGTTTTGTTGTACTTCTAAAATGACAATAAAGAGCTTGAAATTGAACTACACAAACAATACGTGCACACACACACACACACACACACACACTCTTTGCTTTCTAAATGAGGACATACCATAGAAATGTATTGTTTCTATATAAAGCTAATTATAATTGCTAACTTTACTCTTAAATGTTTATTTATTTATTTATTTGTTGCAGTATTTTGACAATTTGACAAATTGAAGTTGTCCCCAAATTAGGGTTTTATCACATTTAGCTCATTTTTTGTTCCCAAACAAAAGCTAAATATGTACACAAACACACTGCTTTCTAAATAAGGACATATCATAAACATTTATTGTTTTTATATAAAGCTAATTAGAATTGTTTTAGATTAAATCTCACCCTAACTTGACTCCTAAAATAAAACTTTTCAGTATTTGCTTTTTTTATTAACCGATTTTCAAACTGAAGTTGTCCCCAAATTAGGGTTTTATAAAATTTAGCTCACTTTTGTGTACAACACTGTCCCCAAACTGAAGCTAAATATGCACACTAACACACACATGCACACACACGCACGCACACACACACACACACACACACACACACACACACACACACACATACACACACACACACACACAAACACACACACACACTTTGCTTCTAAATGAGGACATGCTATAGACATTTATTGTTTTTATATAAAGCCTGACCCACATCCTAACCTGTCCCTAAAAGAAAATGTTTTGCATTTTTAGAATTTTAAAAAACAGTGTATGCTTTAGTTGATTTTTTTTACTAAATATGCCCCTGAAAGTCGCAAAAGGAGGTTGCTAGATTTGGCTCACTTTTGGGGATGATTTTGTCCCAAAACTATAGCTAAGTATATACAAACACACACACAGGAATTGGGCTCTCTGTGTAATCAGATGGTGAACACACACAGCATATCACAAAAACTGAGCCCCTATATCTCATCTGGGCTACAGGCCTGGACCTGGTTCAAAAAGGGACCTCCCAGACACTGCGCAATGTCACGCACAAACAAAACAAGTTTAAACTGACAGTCATCAGCACCAGGACCAGGATATGGCCTCTGTTCGTGAGCTATAGCTAAAGTCTTGTAAGACTTTAGCTTACAAGAACAGGACAATAGAGTTCAACAAGTGTCCAAACCAAATGACACAAAATCTGAGCAGAGCATTCAGCTTCATAGGACTAGAGTACAGGAAATATTTAATTACTAGAGCTTGATTTTTCACTATCCAATTGTTTTTCTTACATAAAATACTGCTGTCTAATGATTTTGTATTACTTTGCATCAATGGTCATGTGCAAGATTCACCTGTCTGGTGAGTTAGTTTATGATTACATTGGATCTTATAGTTCCATAAATATCACAGTTGGTGAAGATGACAAGAATGATTGAAGGACAAGTTGCAATGGGTATTCAGATGTGAATCTTTATCATCACTGAACTGCAATCACTGAGCTCTTTATTAGGAACACTATGGTCCAAATAAAGAGCCTGACATGGTCTTCTGCTGTTGTAGCCCATCCACCTCAAGGTTCGATGTATTGTGTATTTTGAGATACTATTCTGCTCACTGCAGTTGTACAGAGTGGTTTTCTGAGTTACCGTAGCCTTTCTATCAGCTCGAACCAGTCTGGCTGTTCTCCACTGACCTCCCTCATCAACTGTCCACAGAACAGCCGCTCACTGTATGTTTTTGTTTTAGGCACCATTCTGGAAATTGTTAATAAGGCCTACTGCATGACAACATATGGTTGTTTTTCATGGATGTTCTTCATACAATGATTGCAATAAAAGGGACTTTGGTGAAGGTAAATAGGCGTTAAAGATCAATCTCTTCATACCAAGCTAATGAAACATTTTTATTTAAGAGCTTTCCATTAATTTCAATACATTATAATTCATGGAAAATTGAAGACTTTGAAATCTGCTTCATCAGCCTTTATTCACTAGGAGGGGCATGATGCCAACAGGGAACACCCTCCCAAAAACCACTGATACTAATCTCATTCACAAATATTCCACTGAAAAACTGTGGCACTGCTGGAACACAGCCTTCTGCCCACTGCTCCAGATATGCACCACACATGGGAACCATTAGGGCACATGAGTTGGCGAGAGTCCCTAGCAACCAGCTGCATCTGTTTATGTTTACCTCCACTCCTACCATCAGTACATCTGCTACTGTGCAACGTAGCTGTGGTTACATGCATGATTGACCTGTGATTCTGTAATTGCCCAGCAAGTACGATGAAGAGTCAGAGTTTAACCACCAAAACCTTCCCTTCCCTTCCAACAGCCCCTTTCCTCTGCCAGCTCTTGTCTTGTTATGGAAAGCTTATTGCTGAAGTGGTTCAATAAAATGATCCGTAACAGCGAGCTTGGTTTTATAAACCTGGGCAACGCATGCTTATTCTAGAGAAATACTAACACTAACTAATGATTATCCTCAATATACAGTGGCTCTAAAAAGTATTTGGACACTTAAATCACACTTAAAATTAAAGAATTTTATTGCATTGGAAAACAAAATATAATACTTGCAAACAAACTATGCTAGCTAGATGTTTTTTCAAAACTAACTTTGCTTTTCCTATAGTCATTTTTGCTATTACTGTCACCCAACTGGTTTCAAGATGGTTTTTAGTGGATGTATGAAGACCGGTGCCCTCGCAACACACTCTCACATCGAAATCATCAGGATTCGTACGACTTTTCTAAATTTGGTTAATTTGTATGATATCGTGCGACTGCACTCGTTTGAATTTCTACAACTTTCAATACAGCCAATGACATCGCTGGACATCGTTTCCATCTAATACGCAACAACTGCTTGCTTCTGTCACACACAACAGCTTCCAATCATCTTTACACACTCTACTGATTGATTAAGTTTAGATAAGGGGTTTGGGTAAGGGCATAATATTAATAAGTATGTCCTTAACGCCTCGTGCTCGGAACTCGTGCTTACTTCTGCATTAGACATCCGGGAATTTGCACGTGATGAATTCGTACGAGTTTATGCGAACAACATTGTGCGAGACCATACGAAATAGCCAACTCGTAAATTATGTACCACTTTTCATGAGATCGGTTTGGCCCTCTAGTTCACTAAAGTGCCCTAAAAGAGTAACCACAGGTGAACTTCATGATCACATTGTGAAATTATGGACATTTTCCACTAATTTAGACAACCAGAAAGTGAACAGTAGCCTATATCTATTGTTTTATAACCTACTGTAACAAACTTCTTGCTTTGCTTGAAAAGTGTGCTTGTGCTATATCTTTCTCTCGAATAAATGCCACTTGGTTTGATATTATGTTATATCACTTATTTGTCATGTCACTTATTTGATATTAAGTCAAATAAGTATCAAAATATTTTTGGGTCTATTATATTATAATAATATAGTGTATTTATTTTATTATTATAATTATTATTATTATTATTATTAATAATAATATAGTATTTATTATCATTTATAATGATGATAATAATAATAATAAATGTTATATATATATATATATATATATATATATATATATATATATATATATATAAATATATAACATTTTATTATTAATAATAATATTAATGTATAGATTTTAATGAACGCATATAACATTTTTCTTAATAAATCTTTCAAATAAATATTAAAAGCACAAAGTTTTAGTAATGTGTGACTATTTAGCTCTTCATAATCAACTGCGACAATTAAAAACATCTCAGAAAAGCAATGAATTTCACCATCACACCGTTTCAAACATTTCACATATGTGCAATCCATATGAAAAAGAAACGGAGGAACATGAAAGGTATTTTCAAGCCTACACTAACAACATAATGGCTCAAAACAGCCACATGAAAGCCTTGAGATGTTGATGTACTTTGTGGAGTTATTGTGTTTCCTGTTCACAAGTTCATGCAACAGATGCCAAAGCAAACCCTGGTGGCGTGACCCCCTTCTGACCCCCTAAATGAAATTTACACTGTACAGGAGTGCAAAGCTCTAGAGGACACAATATCCAACGCATACAAATGTGCTCTTGTTTTGTCATTTAATACAGAACATCCAGACACAAACACAATTAGCATGAGAAAGAATGTTCTTTGGTTTAGTCAAATACCGAGACTGTACTCACAATAAATTGTACGATTTTTTTTCCAGATGCTCAGAATTTAGAAGAATATCTTGACTGGGTTACGTTAAATGGCCTGCCCTTTTCAAAAGTCTAATTGAATTCTTTCAAGCGTGGGAAATTGCATAATAAAGGCAAATGAGCTAACCTCGCATCTGAGGTTGTTTTCACACCGAATCTGGATATGTGATTCCTTGTCCAGTATTTATGTCTCATGAGTAAAATAAATTATGGCCATAAAATGTAAATGCATTGGAAATGTGCGCTTTGAAATAACTGACACTAACCTCAAAATTCTGCGTGGTTTCACACACTTCGTGCATTGCCTTCTGACGCCGAAAGTTGGATTGATGCGAAAAATGAAAAGCCGAACCTTGAACAACAGCGACCTCTTCTGGCTATTCTTCATGTTGCCACAGAAAGCAGTTAGCTAACATGTAAAATGTACGTATGTTCAAAGCAGGGCCGTAGCAAGGTATTTTGGGCCCCCTGGCACTATATTGCTCTGGGCCCATTTGCTATTAAAATTTTTTTTTTTTTTAGAATTAGTTGTGGGGCCCCCCTGGACCTGTGGGCCCCTATAATCGTTACCACTTTTCACCCCACTAGCTACGGCCCTGATTCAAAGACAATGAAATTGAAGATTTAGCACAGATCTCACATTATATTGCATGTATTTGTATGTTGGTATATGCAATGTTCTTATAACAGTCATGAATTTGGAAAAATACTCTATTGCTCTTGTAGATTCAGCCTTGGAGCAGTCAGGGTCCCAGTGGCATGAAGGGAACACCTCTGCTTGTTGTCACAAACAGCTTAAACCTCTTTATGATTATCCTGGTCTTATTATCTGGTAAAAAGATCTAAATATCCTTAAAACAAGAAAAGATAAATGACATGGTTATTAAATCATATTTTCTGAAAAATCTAACAAAACCTAGTGGGGTTTATGCTTAAAACCAGATAAAACTATTTGCCAAATGGGGTAAGAAAATATATATTTTTTAAATCCATTTAAAGGTGCACTCAGTAATATTTTCCTCATTAAAAAAGTAGTACTCTTAAAAAAATTAGTTGTAATTTTAAAACATATGTATAAAATCATGAGCTCTTACATGTGATGAAGACTGCTGTCATATCAGTAACCTTATAAAAGCTGTATTATTCTAAATGGAGAGGGTCCCCTCATGGGGCCTGCCATGCTAGGACCACATGACCAGCCAAATACTACTCGCTTAATTTTAGTAAACATCCTGTTATTGGACCCTTTACTCACAAATTAAGTTAATTATGGCTGACTGTGAATAGTGAATTTCTACTATATAATGCATTTTCATTTTACATTTATGCATTTGGCAGATGCTTTTATCCAAAGTGACTTACAGAGCACTTATTACAGGGACAATCCCCCTGGAGCAACCTGAAGTTAAGTGCCTTGCTCAAGGACATAATGGTGATGGCTGCGGGGACTGAACCAGCAACCTTCTGATTACCAGTTATGTGCTTTAGCCCACTATGCCACCACCACTCCACAGTTACCAACACAATGGTGTTGGTAACTGAAAACTATTGTGTTTAAATGATGCTGCATCCACACCACTAGGTGTCAGTGTAAGTCCAAGGTGACAAATTCAAAAAATTACTGAGTGCACCTTTAAACAAAGGCAGAGTTCGGAATGGCATACTACCATACTACTCTTACTATGTTTGCCATAGACAGATATGGCAGAAGTAGTAAGAGTAGTATGGGTAGTATGCTATTCTGAACTCAGCAAAAGGCTTTTGTAGCAAGTCATTCCACTGGCGGCTATCTGTGGAACACTCTCGGGAAGCTATTCCCAGTCATGAAGGTGCAGCTCCTATCTACTTGAATGGGGAAAAACTGAAATCTCCAAAACAGTTGGTCAAGATTACAATCATAAAACATATTTCAAATCAGCAGTAAAATCTGACAACAATGACACATAAATTGTGCTTCTTTATCTCAGATTATGCAAAAATAAAATTAAAAAAATAACTCAGCTTGTATAGCTAATGTGCATGCACATTCTCGAGTTGATTGACAGGCGATGTCTGTATCTAGAGGGTGACTGGATCTTTTAACTGTAAGGTGGGACTTCCTTTCTACATAGTTTGACCATTGGGTGTTCCAGTTTCTCCCATTAATTTTTAATGGAAGTAGTTCCAATAGAAGTGGTTAGTCTCTGCTTAAAATCGTTTTCTTGTTGAAAAACAAGACAAAATACTCAGTAAGAAAATTACTTTTCTGCATTAAAGCTCTGATTAATTTCTGACCCTGTTCTATTTACAATATATTTGATATTTTATTAGATATCCTGTTATATAAAAAATTCTATATACTAGATTTTGTCATATTACTACATGCACTAGAAAAAAAAGACAGTATTTAACTGTAATTGCTTAGCTGCTAGGTAGTTCTTTGAAACATGTGTTAGGTAGAGCATCTGTCTGTCTTTAAGGGGAGTGATAGTGATCGAGTAACTTGAGAATTTACACCATATTTTTTTTCTCTGGATACTGCATTTATTTCAGTTTTGAGAGGTGACAAAGGCAGCTGAGGGTGTTCTGAGACAGTAGCCTGTATTTTAATAGCATGACCAACACAGTCTTAGATGTAATCCTTCCCTGCATATGATTCCAACAGCACTTTGCTTGTCAACAGAAAAGATGCATGGTTCCACTTGATGGTTGTGTAGTAAATCCCAGTCTGAGTGAAAGTGGTGCTTAAATGCGTAGCTGTATTTCAAACTGTGATTAAATCAGCTGTGATTAATGGACTACCAATTGTAATAGTGCTGTATGAAAAGATTCAATGGAATATCATTGGGGTCCTGGGTAGCTCAGTGAGTAAAGACGCTGACTACCACCCCTGGAGTCACAAGTTCGAATCCAGGGCTTGCTGAGTGACTCCAGCCAGGTCTCCTAAGCAACCAAATTGGCCCGGTTGCTATGGAGGGTAGAGTCACATGGGGTAACCTCCTCGTGGTTGCTATAATGTGTGGTTCTCACTCTCGGTGGGGCACGTGGTGAGTTGTGCGTGGATGCCGCGGAAAATAGCGTGGGCCTCCACACGCGCTATATCTCCACGGTAATGCGCTCAACAAGCCATGTGATAAATTGCACGGATTGATGGTCTCAGATGCGGAGGCGTCACTACACCACCACAAGGACTTAGAGTGCATTGGGAATTGGGCATTCCAAATTGGGGAGAAAATGGGAGAAAAACAAATGGAATATTACTGACAAATGGGCACTTGGTATCTGCATTTAGGTGCCTCCCAGCCCCGTTCACACATGCAACCAGGTGAATTACAGAAAAATTATTGGGTTGCCTTTACTGGTAAATGTGTTCATTCAAAACATGCTGTTCACACATACCATCAATAAGGAAATTTATTGGTAATGATACAACTTCGCATTAAGGAAAATTGCCAGAGCAAAATCTACCAGTATTTTCAAAAGGGTCATGTGTAAACAGGAAATTGTAGGTAATTTTCTGGAAAAGGCTGTATGTGTGAACTCAACAAATGATGCAGCACCATCCATGTTAACTTTTCAAAAGTAACCCCTATTGTGCTTTTGGCTGTAAATATATCATGAAATAAGAGGTAATGTACAGGGAGCCTCAGTTTTTGGGAGGATTTTGGTAGGTACTGAGGTTATGTTATCTTCCTCATCTGTACTCTGTGATGTTGTAGATGTAGTCTGTGGTTGTATGGAAGGAGTAAACTCTTCAGTGTGGCCTGTTTGTAATCCCTGCATTTGGATGTGTTGGCCATCATGAAAGTAAGTAACTCCTTGTGGGTTACTGAGTATCAGTTGCAGGGGTGGTTTTGTGACCAGTGAATCACTTAACATCTCTGAAAAACAAATGGAATAGTTTTACTTGTTTTGAATAATTGATTGACAGAAGATTACCATTTATTTGTTTTGTCCAAAAGACACTAACCTGAACATGGTGATGTGTTTTCCAATGTCCAGTGCATTTTGTGATTTGTCTCTTTAAAGGCAAGAACAGCATCTATCTTGTAGACATTTTGCTGAAGTTTGTCGCCCTCTTGACCAATGCATTCCTTGAAAAGGAAACAGAAAATATATAGACATACATTAAATATTCCAGAAGTATTAACTAATTTTCCTCAATTACAAATCCTTCATTTTGTGCTAGAAAATATTTGTAACCAAAAGGGTTTTTATCAGCAGGGATTTGGCAATGTAACAGGAATAGTGGATGGCTCAAAATACAGTGAAATACTGAAATAGAACCAACAAGAATATGTGAATAAAAAAAACATTTCAAGTGTCAACACTCTGAAATAAATACATCACATGGTGGAAAATATAAATGTGGGGATTGTACAAGGTCAAGGGTCTGAATACTTTGTGAAGCACTGTTTATATCTACACACACACACACACACACACACACACTTACTCACACATGTACATAGATAGATATGGATCTTAGTTTAAAACAATCACAATAATGTTATACACTAACCTTTGTTTGTTGAATGAGGGATGTGGGAATGATAAGCAGCACAAAGTCACTTGTCTCTGACCAGGTGAAATTGTCAGTCTGTTTCACAAACACACTACTGACAGAGAGGGTCTCATTGTGATATCCTCCTCTTTTAGTCAGACCCATGCGCCGTTTATAGATATGCAGCACCGTGTCTGCAGATGAAGACTGGTTCACTGTAAGAAACATACAGAAGAGTATGGTTTTTATATGGAAGTTATAGAACAATTGCAAAATAAAGAAGATAAGTGCTATGATACAATCTTAACAAACCATTTGGGCAGGTCGCCTCCATGCTGTAGGCATAATGGCCACTGACCAGTTTGAGAGGTAAGAATTGTCCCTCAGATTCAAATACCTAAAATAGTGCAGACTTTTAGTGCAAGTAAAACTGCAGTTCCAATGTTTGAAAGAAAGAATGTTGAATAAAAGCTTTTCGAGCATTTCTTTCACTAGTGTGGGAACATTTAACTCAAATCTTAAGCACAGAGGGCCAAAATAAATCTTTGTTGGGGCAATATGATTCAAGGATGAAATATGCTGTGCAATAATACAACAGACCATCAGGGGGCACACTACAGCATTTTTACAAACTGTTTAAACTCCCCCTGAATTGCCATGAGGAGTGCAGATCGATTTGGTCATTTGACATATTTCTACTGGAAAGTGTGGGCGGGACATGTGGAATGACTCATCCCATTTTAAAAATAGCACAAAGGCTTTAGTTTACAGCCACACATACACATATACCCCCATTCCACCTTTCTGCTCATGTCAGAGCCACTTACTGGAGAAACTTGAGAAGCAATCTCAATACCGACCAGCTTTTCTAAAGACTTGAGAACCCAATGATTATCTAACTGACAACATTAATCCATAACCAGCCCACAAACTCACACAGCTTATCGCGGTCTTTGCTCGTGACGAGGCTGGAGCCGCTGTGCAAGTCCAATGCAGATGAATGAGAAACAAACGAGTAAAAGATAATATATACATGCTTTAAATCACAATACACTAGCCAAGCATAAAGAATAAAGAACTCTTACTCGAACTGTACATCCCAAGAAACCTCCAGCTGCACAAAAATCTAAATAAACTCAAGCAACTTTCGTGTCCAGCTCATGCATTGGCGTGTGTCATTCAGAAGTAATCATCCCTATGCTCTATGCCCTTCAAAGACAATTACCCTCCACGGTGAGAGCTTCAAATGGATGAAAGTGATAACAGTCACTTTTTAAAGTGATTATTATTGGAAATTATGTTTGGAACATCCCTTCAGCGTGGATTGTGCTCCATTTGAAATGCCCTGCGAAGGCATGATCAGTTAGAACACAGCCACATGAGCTGAATACTTGTAGGGCGAGGGTATGTTCTTGTTCAAGAAAGCATTTGACTGGACAAGGTTTTTCAACTTATATGTGACTTCATGGAGTATTTTTTAGCCGGAAGAGAGAGACTGCAGATTTTAAATGCTTATATCTCTCGAAAATTGATTTTTTTTTTGTCAACGTTTAGATGTACACTTGCATATAGATGACCTTAAAGCTAATAGATATGGACTAAAAGCAGCAAAACTTTTAATTTTGATTTCACTGGGTCTTTAATATAATGTTCAACACCATAATTTACTATGTATTCTCACATACACAAATTAGATCTGTTACAAATTATTTAAAAAGGCAATATTAAAATAAATATGTAAACAAAGTCTTAATATATACACAGTAATTGAAATTAGTCAGCAAAGTAAGGTTTCTCTCAACAAGACAATCCTCTCACCTGCACAGGACTTAACACTGTGTCTCTCCTCCCTTGAACGGTTATATTTGGTTTGTGCAGTTCAACATTTACTTGAATAAGACTAGAATCATCCAAAGCCACCACCAGACTCCCTCTCAAAGCCAGAGACCAATCGAGCTGAGTGGAAAAATTACATCAGAAATATTCTACATTAGATGGATTTATCCCTTCATAACCTTACATATCAACACATTGAATAGAGATTACCTCATTATTCCAGTTATTCACAGGGATCTCCCTGGTAACCTTAAAAACACAAAGGCAATTGTGGAAAATAAAAAACAAAACAGACAGAAAAATGACCCATACATGTAATATGATTTGGTCACAGTAACGGTCTTACCTGAATGAAGTCTGAATCACACTGAATGTACTCTCTATTAGGAGGTGCTGGCACAGCTGGACACTTCATCATAAACTTTTGAGTCCTGCCTCCAAAACGACTTACTCTCTTCAGCAAGTTCAGCACAATCACATAATTACCTTGCTGAAAACAAAATATTGCAAATATTTTTTCAAGTTATACTAGTGCAATAAGAAGAGGCACTTATGCAATGTTATAGAAGTTATGAATTTGCTTAAAGGAATATTCTGTGTTCAATACAAGTAAAGCTCAATTGACAGCATTTGTGTCATAATATTGATTACTAGTTCCACAAAAATAAATTTTGACTTATCCCTCAATTTCTTTAAATAAAGGAAAAATCTGGGTTACAATGAGGCACTTACAATGGAAATGAACGGTGTTTCAAAAGTATAGCCACAAGACATAAACAATATGCGTGTTAGCATGATTTTAGTGAGATAAAATTGCTTACTAGCCTTTTCTATGTAAAGTTTTACAACTTCGTACAACCAATTTTACAACTTTGTTGCCTGAAGGTATGATGTCAACAAACCCTGAAACTTTTTAATAGAAAAGGAGGGACGAGTCAAAATACATTTTTTGTGTTAATCAATGCCACAAATGCTGTTAGGTTGAACCCAGAATATTCCTTTAAATGACAAATGCTTTACTATTAATAGTTTACTATTAACCTCTAACTGCACAAAACATCCACTGTACATGACTCTGAAGATATAGTTCTTGTCCAGATCTCTGTGCAGGCCAAAGCCACATGAAGACAGCTGATGGTTTAGATTCTCCAGTGACATCAGACCCACTGGAAAGAGCAGGAGAAATTAGATTTGTAAAACATTTCCTACTTTTATTGTCAATACTTATGAATATAGGTTGCATAATTCCATAAGTAATTCTTTATTTTTTATCCCCTTTTCTCCCAATTTGGAATGTCCAGTTCCCACTACTTAGTAGGTCCTTGTGGTGGCGAGGTTACTCACCTCAGTCCGGGTGGCAGAGGACAAGTCTCAGTTGCCTCCGCTTCTGAGACTGCCAATCCTCAGTGCATCTTATCACGTGGTTCGTTGTGCATGACACTGCGGAGACTCCGCATGTGGAGGCTCATGCTACTCTCTGCGATCCACGTACAACTTACCACGCACCCCATTAAGAGCGAGAAACACTAATTGCGACCATGAAGAGGTTACCCCATGTGACCCTACCCTCCCTAGCAACTGGGCCAATTTGGTTGCTTAGGAGACCTGGCTGGAGTTACTCGGCACACCCTGGATTCAAACTCATGACTCCAGGGGTGGTAGTCAGCATCAATACTTGCTGAGCTACCCAGGCCCCTATTAAGTAATTATTACACAATTTTCATTATGTTATTATTAGCTTGTGGGACGTGTTGTGGTCATTTTTGCTATGGTAATAAATTATACTAATGTGTGACATGTGACATGCATACGGCAATGTGTAAAGTGATGGCAGATAAATTATAGACTCCATAATGTTTTTTTGTAAGTTAACCCATTAGATCAGTTTGTTGTCTCCTCTTTGGTTAAATCCCATATTTAAAAAACCACATACACTGCCTGGCCAAAAAAAATCCCTGACGGCATGGGTATATTCAAGGATGACAATGCCAAGATTAGCGGAGCATGAGGAATCATTTTCATACATGAATTGGCCACCACAGAGTCCTGACCTTAACCAAAGTCTTTGGGATGTACTGGAGAAGACTTTACGGAGTGTTTCCACTCTCCCGTCATAAATACAAGATCTCAGCCAAAATGAATGCAACTCTGGACGGAAACAAATGTTGTGATGTTGCATAATGTTGTTGAAACAATGCCATGACGAATGGGTGCCGTAATCAAAGCTGAAGGAGGTCCAACTTAATATTAAGGGTATGCAACTTTTTTCTTTTTTCTTTGACCAGGCAGTGTATCTCACCTTGAATCCTCAATAATCCAGAAAGCCAAAGCCTCAACCCCTCAATTCTCATTCTGTGGATCCAGAGTTCCATATACTCAGAGAAACATTCTACATCACCCTCTAAAAAAGAAAGGAAAAAAGGAAATAAATCAGTTCAGATCAGTTCTATTAATTACACAGAGAAACATACTCTGCAGTAAGAAGTACCTGTCATGCTTGTAGATGGACTACCCATCCAGTCTCTCTTCTGAAGTCGCAAAACATTGCCCCATATGGGCAAAATGAAATGTCTATGTGAAGCAAAATGGCAATAATAATATCTTTAGCAATATTAGAAGAGATTATACTGAAATCATGCGCAATTCATTCAATTGTTCTGCTTGAGGATCAATATAGTTACTTACATTGACAAAAGTAGAATCCTTGTGAGCATCAAGTCCATGGTTTATTGAAAGTTGGTTCATGGGGACAGAAGACTGATACACGTGCTTTTATATTCACAACAAGTCAGCTGTGTTTGTTCTCTTAGATTACAAGAGAGTGTGAAAGTAAGGCTGACCCTCTTCACCATAAAATTATACGACACATATACAGGTGTGGGGGAAAAGCAGTGTTTACTAGGAGGGAAAGCTACACCTGCACCTGTACACAATTAAGAATATCTCTTTCTTACATTCTGTCATTCTGTCACTTCATGAGCTACTGTAATAGTTGTTAACCAGAACCTTGATATATTGTGGCACAGTTAACCTTAATTTTATTGTGTTGTAAAAGTTGATGTTTATTGGTAAACTGAATATTGGTTATAACAGAACAATCCATAAATTAATATTGAGGACCTAAGGAACAGGACCACCCTTTGCCTTTAAAACAGGCTCCTTTTTTTAAAGCCTCGAGGTGGACATCTTTGATGTTTAGATCTGTTGATGATGGCGTGGGTGGTTTTAGGTTATATGAGGGACATTATCTTACAGGAATATAAGAATATAACAATGTTTTTACCATAGGGTGAACATGGTCCTGTCAAATAGCCTGACTTTCCTGACCATGCAGAGCTATCATTGGCCCTAACAACAATCCTTTGGCTGACCAAAGCATTACTGATCTGCCATCATGTTTAACAATTGAGAACAATTGTGATAAAAGCATCCTTTCTCAGGTTTTACCAAAATACATGCAGATGTTGGAAACAAGGTAACAATATTGAAATACAGACAAAATTATGACATATTTATTTTTTTCCATTCTTAAAGGTCCTCATGTAAGCTTATGTCTTGTAATGTATATAAGCAAAGTCTTATTAGTAAGTCAGTCCACTTGGCGGCCATCTTTGGAAAGCCCTCGGGCAGGCTGGGGAGCTATTTTTCTATGTAAACAAGCGGCATACAAGTGCAGCTCCTATCTGCTTGAATGGGGAAAGACCGAAATCTCCAAAACAGTTGGTCAAGATTTCGATCAAAGAACATATTTCAAATTAGCAGTGAAATCTGGCAACACTGGAATCATAAATGGTACTTCTTTACCTCAGATAATGCAAAAAAAATCCAGGCTTGTATAGCTAATACGCATGTGCGTTCTCGAGTTGATGTCTGTATCTAAAAGTTGATTGGCTCTTTTACCTGCCAGGCGGGACTTCCTTGTCTACATCCGTTGACCGCTGGGCCAAAGGCCTAGATTTGGCTTGAACATTTAGCTCCCCCCATACCCCCTGGGATCAATGCCCTTGTCTTGGGCATTCCAATTTCCCCCATTCATTGGTCTCTGATATAAGCCATTTCCAAATTCCAGCTTTAAGCAAACTTTTAAAATTTTAAATGCAAGAAAGAGAATATCCTCTGATAATATGTCTAGTATGACTATAGTTATATAGAATATTAACCAAGTAACTAAGTATTTAATTACTTTAAAATGACATTTATTTTTGTGTGATATTCCTGTTATTTAGTCCACCCTCCACATAATTGTGTAACTCACCCAACACCCTTTTACACTGATAAATGTAGTGCCCTTTGTCTCTTTAAATTCGTAGTTTTTACAGTGCTTTTGTTCTAGATCTGATGTAATGAACCTGTAAGATATGAGGATCATCAACACATCAATACAGTGGGTTCTTACAATTTTGAAATTATTTCAGCCTCTCAGAATAAAAAAAGAGAACTGCTCCGACCTGACATGATTATAAAGTACACATTATAGGACACCACCATCCGTTATACATACTGTTATAAATGTATTCATTTAATAAAATAACAAAGTACATGTTCACCCCCTCCATAAGCTCTGATGAGACATTCTAACCTGATGATGTCATTCCTTTAGTGACGCATCTGGGTGGCCATTTTATCAAAAGTTTGGGGGCTGGAAAAACAATTGGATGCATTAGTAAAAGCGCTTTCTTTATTTTATTACTTTAAATTGTTTATTTTAATCGCGGTTAGTGGATTGTCACTTACAGTCGATGACCGGTTATTTGGGTTGAAATTACATTTGGCGGGAACAGCGCTGCGACGCAACCGGCCATTCATTTCTCAAGCTTGCGCGCGATTAGCAAATAGCTTAGCTTAGCTAATGACACCCCGCATTATTTGACTATAGTCACGCGTAAACAATAGATATAAACACTGAATTGTGGCCAAGACCAACTCGAGTTTCTAGATAAATCATAGCAGGTGTAATAGTTTCGGTTGGAGGATTGTTAGGTCTAGCTGACTTGTTTTAGCAGCTGTTAGTACAGCCCGTGCTCTCGGCGTAATCATGACGGAGTGCTACATTCGCGTGGCGGAGGATGAGAATGAGGAGCCTATGGAGATCCCATCCGAGGAGGACGGCACTGTGCTGCTCTCCACTGTCGCCGCGCAGTTCCCCGGTGCCTGCGGCCTGCGCTACCGGAGCCCAGTGTCTCAGTGCATGAGAGGGGTCCGGTTAGTGGAGGGGGTTCTGCATGCACCCGAGGCAGACTGGGGCAACCTGGTGTACGTGGTCAACTATCCGAAAGGTACGGTGAGACTTGTCAATAACACGTCTTTGTGTTTAGAAATGGTTAATAACATATGTGGAATTTACTAATGTTTATGAACTTTAATATTGTATTATACCGGGTTCCCACGGTCATGATCAAACTGAAAATATTGGTTAATTATTTTAAATTTGCTATTACTAGGCCTAGAAAAAGTCATGGGTATTAAAAGAAAAGTCGGTAACACATTACAATAAGGTTCCATTCGTTAACATTAGTCTTGAACTAACAGTAAACAATACTGTATATTTTTATAGCATTTATTAATCTTTCTTAATGCTAGTTAATAAAAATACAATTGTTCATTGTTAGTATTGTTCATAGTGCATTAACTAATGTTGACATATGCAACTTTTTTAAAATTGTAGTACTATATGTTGAATTAACTAACCAAGATTAAATAAATGCTGTAAAAGTATTGTTCATTATTAGTTCATGTTAACTATTGCTGTTAACAATACAACATTATTGTAAAGTGTTACCAGAAAGTCTTATGTCATGGAAATTTCTGTAGCAATACGTCTACATAAATCTTTCTAGGTATCTCTATTTCATGAGCTAGAAATTGCTCTTTGTCAAAGAACCATGGTAAAAGTCATGGAAATTGATTGGTCAAAGGTGTGGGAACCATATGTTTTTGGTAGTTATAATAGTTCTAATGCATTCTTATTGTAAAGTCTTCACTCTTGTGCATATTAATTTATTCCAGTTGCTGAACATGAAGTTCATTTTGCAGATAACAAAAGGAAGATGGATGAAATGGATGCTGCATCTGCTGTGAAGATCAAGAGAGGTGTTCAGAAGACATCAGACCTGATTGTTCTTGGGTTGCCATGGAAAACTACTGAGCAAGACCTTAAAGATTACTTCAGCACTTTTGGAGAGGTTATCATGGTACAGGTTAGTGGGATCAAATTTATTGTAGTCTTCTTAATACATTCTTCATTGTTAGCTGTGGTGCTGAAAGTTATCCGTTTCCGCAGGTGAAGAGAGATGCAAAAACTGGAAATTCCAAAGGATTTGGCTTTGTAAGATTTACAGACTACGAAACACAAATTAAAGTCATGTCCCAGCGGCATATGATTGACGGAAGATGGTGTGACTGCAAACTCCCCAATTCAAAGGTATGTCAGCAACACTGTAATACAGACACATAGTGAATACATTAAATTTTGATTTATATGTAATTCTTATCCAAGGATTAAAGGGATTTTTCACCCCAAAATGAAAATTCTGTCACAGTTTCCTTGCTCTCATAGGCCCTTTCCCACTGCAGGATCCTAAGCCCGTTTTAGGTACTTTTCCCCGGGACTAGTACTTTTCGTCGTTTTCGCAACTGAGGAACTCTACTATAGTTCCTTGTAGCTGTTTAAAGGGACATTTTACTACTCCAGAGTGGGTACTTTTAGGGCATATAGGGACTATGGGAGGTGCTGCAGCCTATTATTGGTCTAAAATCTATGACCCACAAAGCAATAAGAGGAGTCTGACTCCACAGCTGCCATTTGTAAACAAACTTGAGCTGCTAGTCTGCTACTCGGAGGATTGCACTAATTTTACAATTCTCTTAACAAAAATAACAAAACCAATAAAGTATCCAAAGAGGATCACCCTTTTCACTTCATCTGGAGTCACACTTTAGGTTTTTATCACATCTATACAGTTTGTACTGTGTGACTATACAGAAAATAAAGTGATTTCAGGATTATTATATAGAATGTTTCCTGGGATGACGGAAATAAATAAGATGTTTATCGAGAGTTGAACTCTATTATACACTTAACCGTCATGAAATCTAGTTTAGATGAGGGAAGTTTTGCATGTCTGTTACTGCATTGTTAACTTGTGTCAAGACTTCTTAGTATTTCAGTAATTTATGTTAAGTCATAAAAGCCATTATTGTAAAAGATTGTGTTGATAAATAGGTTTATAGTGCATTTTCAACATGTTGTCCACTTGGGTTGGGAATCGAGAACCGTTCTTGTTCAGAACCGGTTCCATTCTTTAAAAAAATACCAGAATCGGATGATCTTTGTGACTTTCGGTTCCGTTAATGGTTCACCAGCATGCAATTTTCCACCAATGTGGCAGGAACACCATCCTCAAATACTCTGACAGTGTTTCCAGCAGCGCATCTCTGCAGCAGCGCATCTCTGCAGCAGCGCTGCCCATTACTGACTCTACAGTGTAAAAACACAGTTCTACCATAGTATTTAATTCCCAATTATACGAGTCTCGAGGCGGCTCTTTTTACGGCATGAAACGTGCTTCCGGTAGAGTTCGATTCACAAAAGAACCATTGTAATGAGCCGATTCTTTTGAATCTACAGCGCTTCCAGTATACAAGTAATCTTATACTGATGTGCAAGTTATGAATGTCCAACTCGAAATTAAATAAGAACTATTGAAGTCTCACAAGCCTGAAGTACAACATTAGGCTACATGACACAGTCTAATCTGTCTCTGGAACTGTTTCTGTGTATTTAATGATGACCTGCGTATCTATTAAATCAAGCAGTGCAGTTACTGACTGGTTGTTCATATGACAGTGTATAATTAAAGATACACAAGTTTTATTGTAATAAGTGGAATTTTATAAAATAATAAATGAATTAATGAAATATGTGTTGGTTTAGATTTCTTTATTTAAAATAGAGTAAGGATCTATTATTGGGTTGTATTTTATGTGTCTTAAAAAGTCTGCAAACACACCTTTTACAAGAACTGTATTAAATTTATTTCTGATTTGTTATATATGCGCTGTACAAATCTAAAATGATCTCATTATTTGGTAACAGACAGCAGAGGGTAGTAAATTCAATGCGAATCACATTTCTTATTTCTAAATAATTAAAGAAATAAAAAAAGTACTAAAAGAATCACTGGAATCGTTACTGGAACCGTTAAGGAACCAGAATCTTTAAGAGGAATCAGAACCGTAATAGCAAAATTCCTTACGATTCCCAACCCTATTGTCCACTGAGTTCAGTGTGTGCTGCGTGGTAGTCCGACCGCCTCATCGCTTTTCTCACTGTGGCTGCTGCTTGGAGCACGACTCACGTGCGCAATGTAAACTGTAACCTAAAGACACAGGCTGTGTCCGAAAAAAAAAAAATGCTTCCTTTGGAGGCAGTATAATGAGGTAGGATGAACCAAGGCTGTCATTCTGCCTACGTCACCTTTTATTCCACTGAAGAAAATAAGGCCTACAGGTCTGGAACAACGTGAGGATGACTAAATGGTGACAGAATCTTCATTTTTGAGTGAACTATTCCTTTAAGCTATACCTATAATTTCAATAAGTCTCGTAGTTTTGATTTAGAAGCAGACATACGCATTTCATTATGAACTTGGTTTGTGTTGTGATGCCTTTGTCATTGTGAACATTGCATGAGTAGACTCTGTTTTCTGTTAAATGATCTAGTATTTCCTGGAACAGGCTGGCCCAGATGAGCCTATGAGAAGCCGAAAAGTGTTTGTGGGGCGGTGCACTGAGGACATGACTGCAGATGAGCTTAGACAGTTTTTTATGCAGTATGGCGAAGTCACAGACGTATTCATCCCCAAACCTTTCCGAGCTTTTGCCTTCGTCACCTTTGCCGATGATCAGGTTGGTCTCCTGTATTTTCAGATGAGATTTTACTTTTGTCAGGGTTCTCACATTCAATAACAATTGTGTTTTTATGCCTGACAAAGTCACCAAAATATTTGTGGCTGTTGTAGAATAAAAGTTGTGTTGAGTGAATTGTTCTTGAGTCAGTTCTTTTCAATACATCTATTATCAAATTTGTCTAATTGATTACTTTCTGAATTGGAATGATTTTAAAAATACTTATCCAGTCAGTAGGATCCTTATCCAGTTTTCCATGATGAAATTGACTGGTCAAAAAGTGTGGGAACCCTGTGTCTTGTTACCTGGCTTATTGTAAATCTCTCGCTGGGCTGCTTGTAATGTATTAATGGATTGTTATTTTTCCTCCAGGTTGCCCAGTCCCTGTGTGGTGAGGACCTGATCATTAAAGGAACCAGTGTACACATCTCCAACGCTGAGCCTAAGCACAATAATAGTAGGCAAATGATGGATCGTGGGCGTTTCGGGGGGTTTGCGGGGCAAGGCTTCGGTAGTAGTCGCAGTCCCAACAACAATGTGAATTTTGGGGCCCTTAGTCTGAATCCAGCCATGATGGCAGCTGCTCAGGCAGCCCTCCAGAATAGCTGGGGCATGATGGGAATGCTGGCTAATCAGCAGAATCAGACAGCCGCCTCTGGCACCACCCCTAGCGGACAGACCAGTGGTAGTAGAGATCAGAGCCAGAGTTACAACCCAAGCAGCAATAACTACAACAGCAGCACAGCTAGTCTCGGGTGGGGGGCGGGCACCAATTCGGGCTCAAGCAGTGGGTTCAACTCTGGATTTGGATCTAGTATGGAGACAAAGTCAAGCTGGGGAATGTAGAGAGATTTGAACTGGGTCTTGAAGTCTCCTAATATCTAGATTATATGGTAAGTATTTTGAGAGAAGAAAGATTAGCAAGATAATATGTCCCTTTTATTTCAAAAATATTTGATTTTGTAAAACTGAATGTTCGTAAATGTGTAATGATTGCTCTTTAAGGTTAATTCAGAGTGGTTGAAATTGTTAGGAGTGATAAACAGAAAATTTGATCCTTTTTTTTCTTTATGGATATAATTTATATTTAATTGTTGCAGTGTGCCCACATATCTGAAACATGCATGAGCATATCTGAGTTTTTCAGTGCCCTCTCAGCGTACATTTAAAGATGCTCCGTATGGAAAGTGATTTGAGTTGTATTTTGAATTTTTTTTTCCTTCAACGTTTTTTATGGTCAAGCATTCATAAATCTCTTCTACAGTTCATCACCTCTTTTCCAATTTCCCGGGAAGAAGCCCTTCGTTGGCCGCAATGTTCGAGCGATCTCAGTATCAGTTCCCTTCTTCCCATGTGTAAATGCTTTGCCATCAAAGAGCACAGCTTCACTCTGCATATACTGTGTTAGACGGTGGGTGTTGTCTTTTTCTCCCCTTTTCATGGATGAAATCTGTCCGCTTTTTTGAGAGCTGAGTGAGATGGTGATGGATTGTTGGTGGGCCAAGAATGAGAGACTGAATGAGCGAACGGACTGAGAGAGAGAGAGAACTTGAACGCAAGTGTGCAAAGAACTGATTGTGCAATGACAAAGAGCAATATGATTGCTGTGAGAAGAACCTGTGTGAGCGAGTGTGTTCTGTAGGACCACCAGAAGGACGTTCCTTTTTATTCTTCTGTCCCTCTTGTTCTGTCCACCTTCCTCCCTATCTTATATTGCAAACATATTTAAAGAGTTGCGTATATATATACAAAAAATAAATAAAAAAAAGTATATGTAGTGGAATGTTTAAGTGATCTAAGTAATTGTTCTTTCTATATAATTTGATGTGAATGCTGTGTATGGTGTGTGTTCTTTCTCAATGTTTCTGAAATTGTACGTGTGAACGAGATGTGATGCTGTCTGTGGGCGGGGCTCTGTGGGGAGTGGGCGGTGAATGAGGGCGAGCGAGCTCTGTGTGGCTTTACTGGGGTGATGTATTGATGATGAAAGCGAAGAATGACTAGAAGAGCTTGCTTTTGTTACGTGTTTTGAATGCTTTTTATATGTTTTGTGAATCAAAGGGAACTCGAATAAAAAATAATTTGACTAGTTATTTGATAGTGGCTTATTTGCTTCAAGACATTAATTGAATTGCAAACACTTATTTAATTCGCATGTATAGGGACGTTGGACTCGGCTGGCCCAGGTTTACCTCCTGAGTGAATAATGGGAGAAATGAAGACTGAAGTTGATCCCATCTGTGGAGTTGCTGCTGTATGCCTTAAACCTGAAAAGGGACTTCATCACTTCCTTGTAACAACCTGGAAATCCCTATTGAAATTTGAATGGACAGTTCACAATTGGCTGGAATACATGACTAGACAGTTTAAAAAGCAGAGTAATTACAGAAATGTATAACATGCTTGTGTATTTCCAGCTGCAGGACTTCAGTGCAGTCATTGATCTTGCTTTTCAGTAGGTGTTTTGTATGGTTGATTTACATGATCTGTCCCATGGTTGGTTTCACTGTAAATATTGTTTACTGAAAGCCAAAAAGACCTATTTTTCATAGTCTTCTGTTATTGGTGAACAGACGTGACTTTGTGAATGGGTTGGGGTGTAAAAAGGTTTGTGTTATGAATTACTTGAACCACTGGCAGGATTTCCATTTTTCTAAATAAACACTGTTTGTCTCTGTTTTTATTTTTACATGAAAGTTTTAGTAATTGTAAATATTTAATGTGAGTCTATTAATGTGTAAAATATAATGCATAAATATTTGTAGGAAACAATTTTAAGTATCTTCAAACAACTGTTTTCAGAAAGTTCAGCTATAAATGTTTTGAAGCCATCCAATAGATTTGTGAGAAGTAGACCCAAGATGATCTTTTCTTCTGTCCTTTTTCTTTCCTTAAAGGCATAGTTCATCCAAAAAGAAAATGGTCTCATTTACTCACCCTCATGCCATTCCAGATGTGTATGACTTTCTTCTGCTGAACACAAAGATTTTTAGAAGAATATTTCAGCTCAGTGGGTCCATACAATGCAAGTCAATGATGTCCAGTCCTATGTAGGTCCAAAAAGGAGATAAAGTCGGCATAAAAGTAGTCCATAAGACTCCAGTGGTTAAATTCATATCTTCAGATGTGATTTGATAGGTGTGGGTTTTAAACATGGACCTACAGAGCTGAAATATTCTAAAAATCTTTGTGTTCAGCAGAAGAAATCCATACACATCTTGGCATGAGGGTGAGTAAATTAGATAATTTTACTTTTTGGGTGAACTATCCCTGATTAATTCATGAATCAAACTTGATTTAAATGGTTCTCAAGCTAAACTTTCTGGAGGGGAAAATTATCAGTGAATAATTAATGTCTGTTCCTCCCACACAGCTATTGTGTGGCTTCCGAAGACTTGGAATATAGTGCATGAGTCATATAGACTATATTTATAGTGCTTGTTCTGTCCTTTTTGGATCTTGGCAGACATGGTCGCTATGAACTGTCCTATGGAAAATAATGTGAAGATGGCATTAGAGGTTTTAAACAACATGAGCATGAGTAAATCATGACATAACATTACGTGCTTGTCAGATCGTTTCTGTTTCAGCCAGTTTTAAAATAGAACACAGCTTTAACTCATCTGAATATAAGTCTAAACAAAACAATGTCCTGTTTTAGTGAGGAACTAGACGACAACAACTAGGTGCAGCATTATAGAGAGATCCCAAAAATGAAAATTCTCTCATCATTAGACTCCAGTGGTTAAATCCACATCTTCAGAAGCGATATGATAGTTGTGGGTGCTCCTAAATTCATGACTTCTGTAAACTGACGCTTATATTCACTGGGTTGCCAAAGCAATAAGTCACAACATTTCCTTCTAAGTAGTTTCATTGCTTTGTCTTTTTAAAACTTTAGATGGCGCCAAAACTACATTTCATAGTTATTACACCTCAAACTGCGGTTTATTAGGCCTATCACAAGCCACAATGACATGGCGTACATGTGTTATTTATAATATTGAAAGCTTTAAAGTTTTGTATAAAATGATTGTATATCATTCCTATAAGTGATTTGGAGAACTTTTATTACACCTTTCTTTGTCAAACAGTTCAAAGCGCACATGTAAAAGGTCCATGTAATTATTTAGTGATTAATCTTATTTCAAACAATAACCTGCGTCAGAGTATAAATACAAACGTTAGTGTAAATAGTCAATTCAAAAGTCATCACGCATAAATTACAATATTAGAACTGCAGAAGCAAGGGGATGCATATACATTTTATTGCCTTGTATGGTTAAATATAGACTAACTGTAAAGCAGGATTGTAGATTAAACAGATTCATCTGGGTTCTTTATGATTTCCAGTGTTAACATGAGGAGAAGGTTTTCCAGTAGAAGAGCTTGCATGGAGATTTGTCTTTAGGAACTGGCTCTCCAAAAACAGACCTCTCTCCCAGTTTGCCATTCAGCAAATCAGGGTCAAGATCTGCTAGTTCCTTACTAGTGAGGTTCAGCTCCGCCATGTCTGTCATCATCTTCTTCAACAAGTCCTTGTCTTTGGTTAGTATCTATATGATACAAGACATTTTGTAAGTTCTGTGGGCTTGAGTATTGGATCACAGTTATTTATATTGTATTGCATTACAACACTGCAGTGTAATTATGTATAGCTTGTTAATTTGATCAACATACAGTATGGATGAAATGCTTCTAATGTGACCCACTGAGCAACTACAGTCACATAACCCCTACCCAAATGTAAAAATTGATCTACCCTGACCAAATATAAGAAAAACTGTCCCCCAATTCAGTTGGTCTACATTCAAAGTGCATTGTAATGTGGACTTACCTCATTGGTGTGTGATAGTTTGTCCTGTACAGGCAAAGCCTCAGTGCTGTCACTATTCCACAAAATAAGGAGCAGAGGAAATAGGCTCAGCAGCACCCGCATGATGAACATACTTCTCTCTACCACAGCACGATTATCCCATCCAACTCCCATTGTCTTGTTTTATAGAGGAATACTCACAAACGATACTGACACAGTAGAAAGGAGGAAGGTCATTAGGAACATTAACTCATTTACCAACTTCTAAATTAAGATTATTGTTAATTATGAGGACAAATCATCATGCTTCTTTCAAGTAGGCAAGTATCCTGTAACCCACTGACACAAAACTACATTAATTCATTATCAATTCTGTATGTAGTTTGTATAATTTCAACAATAACAACCCCCACAAAAATACTTGCTACAGCAAAACACTAAAAGCTGAAATAAAAACAATAAAAAATGACCACCTTAAACCGTAATGAGACATGCATAAAGATGAAACATGCTTGAGGATATACATACACACAAGTTGCGATCTTATTTATCAGTGCAAACTGCAGCAACTCGGTATGGGACAGACTTCATCTAGAGCCTGACTCCTCCCTGCACCCCTCCATCTCCAGAGTGCAGCCTATGCATAATTGATCCAAAGAGGGTTTCCACTTCCTGTCCTGACTATCCATGCGCTGAATCTCCCTGTTCACCATAATGACTCAGCATCATTTACCCACATCTCCATAAAAGAGCTATTATAAGCTTCCCAGTTTAAGTGCATCCTTCATACAGTATTAGCTATCATTAAGAACATGCTGTGTTCTCTCTGAAGTGGCTTTTAATTACTGAGATGTTCTTTTCCTGTGGAGTAATTAGGCCGTGGGCATATTTACACCCACCTCAGACAGTAACACCATAGTAAAGAGCATAAAAAACATCATCCAACTACTAAAATAGCCGCAAAACACTGATCCATTGAATAGATTCTGTTTTTTTTTTATTTTTTTTATGCATATCCTTGGAGTATGATTTATAAATATCAAGATGTTTTTTTTTCTTCACATTTACAAAATTGTATTTCAGACAGCTCTGATGTTGTAGTAGTTATTTATTCTCTAGTTATGATCAGATACATTTTTTCAGTAACATTATTGAATATAAAGCATGGAATGACACTATAAAGTCTGAACTTCTAGTACCATTTAAAGGAATATTCGGGGTTCGGTACACCTTAAGCTCAATCGACTGCATTTGTGGCATAATATTGACTACCGCAAAAATATTTTTAACTCATCTCACGTTAAAAAAAATACAAAATTTGTGGTTACAATAAGGCACTTACAATGGAAGTGAATAGGGCCAGTCCATAAACATTTAAATTTGTTATGGTTAATAAGCAATTTTATATCACTAAAATTATCTTTACACATAAAGTTATATCCAATATTAAACTTTGTTGCCAGCGCCTAAGCTTGACCCTCGCCAGTTTGCATACAGGCAATGGCATAGTAGGCCTACAGATGATGCAGTTATTTACATCATCCATTTGATAACAAAGCATTTGGAAAACCCTAAGAATGGGCAGGCCTGTTGACATGGGGCACTGACTCACTTTTGTGTGCATTTCACTATTTATGGACTGGCCCCATTTACTTTCATTGTAAATGCCTTACTGTACCCAAAATATTTAACCCTTGTGCTGTGTTCCTCATTGGCTACCACTCCTTGTGTTCCCAGGTCAAAATGACTGACCTATTTAAATGATTTATGAATCTCACATAATCCATATAGTATCATTAAATATTGCATTAGCTCTTTTTTCCCCAACTTGATTTCTAGTAACTAGAACAGGTTTTGCACCTTTTTTAATTTATTGACAATAGGTCTAAATTAGCTGAGCTATGCAACTCAATTTTTGCATTAAAAACGTTTTAATTTAACGTTTTTTTATGTATATGTTTACTATATTAAATACCATACATAAAAGTTTCTGTCCTGTTTATCACACTACTTTGTTTTAAAGAAAGTCACACTTGTGGTGTTTCTGGTCAAAAATGACCGGCCCATTAAAATGTATTTAAATCACTCATTATAAATATATTTTTACTAGATATTGCATTAGATCTTTTTGTTAACTTGATTTCTAGCAAACAGAACAAGTTTTGTGCTTCTTTTTGATACTTATTGATAGTAGGCTTTATTGAGCTGACCTTATATAATTTATACAATTTTATTGATGATTTTGACTATATAAAAAAACCATTCACAAAATTTGCAGCGCTGTTTATCACACAATTATTTTTTTTAAATGTTGTTTTAATATTTAACAAATAAGTTTGCTTAACACTTTTATTTTCTCAATATATACCCTTTGTGAGAATGTGAAAGTTCCTGAACATTCCTTTAAATCAAAGATATTACAATGTTTACGGATTACACATTACCCCTGAAACTAACAGAGGTATACAACTATGTAAATAACTTAGAGGAGTGAACTCAGTGGTCACAGTCACGCATATGTGATAAGTACCACCTCCTCTGTTCACCTCTTTTATCTTTGCAAAAGTTAGGATTGAATTAGATACAGGTGCAGTGTGACTAGTCAACTAAGTGAAGTCCTATTTTTATGAATGTTTTACATTACACTTGTTTCAGGTTTGGTTCAAAACAAACATTTTGTTCCAAATGCATACATACAAATTATCATGATCATTGTATTTAAAAAAAAAAAAAAAAAAGTTTCAACACCTGTGCCACATACATGTTCAATTTCAAGTGAAACATACAGATATGGCATTTACTAAAATATGCTGTAATATAAACCTGTACAGTCATGGCTATTTACAATGTACTGTACTGTTTATTTAATAGACCATATTACTCAAACTTCTTGGATTTAACGTTACAAATCACCTTTTTCGAAGATTTACATAATACTGGAGATATCATAAATTAGATGCTGGTTACATGTTTCGTAAGATTCGTATATGAATTAAACGGAGACCACAATCACACAAATCCGTTTTAACGTCATTGTTTTCTAAAGTATGCAGTAAGAGAGAATTTTTTAATACTAGGGTGGATGAGAAGCATCTTCTGGCTGCTTCTGTTAGGGGTTGCCACAGCAGACCATCCATGATCCACACAGGTTTTACACTGCATACCATTCCTGACACAAGCCCCAGTGGCTGGGGGACTCTCACTCACACCTATGTGTGTGAAATTAGAATCTCCAATTCACTTAACCTGCATATTTTTGGGGGAAACCAGAGCACCTGGAGGAAACCCACACAAACATGGGGAGAACATGCAAACTTCACACAGAAAGGCCCAGTTGAGCCAGGACTCAAACCCAGGACTTTCTTGCTGTGAGGCAACAGTGCTAACCACTGAGCCACTGTGCCACCCAAGGTAGATGAGAAGCATAAGTGTAGCAAGCGTGGCCCTAAGACATTGTATGTCTCGTTTAATGAATGTGAACCCATTTAGGCTCATTTATAATGTAAACAAGCTTTCTGCCCTCTACTGGTGACAAAATAGAAATGCATTTAAATAAACAAGCATCTAGTGTTTACTGTTTATAATTACAGTGCAAAAAAAATAGGAGTAAATTCTGTTTGCTGTAGACAGCAGATGAGTGAAGAGGACAAAAGCCAATTAAAAAGGGGTTGAAATCTTTATTTAGCCTAAGGCAGTGCAATGGTTACCCATAATCCAGGGTTAACACCTTACACTCTGGGGCAAAACATGAGAGACAAGCCAACAGCAGGAATAATCTCAGAAACAACACTCTCATTCAAAAATGTTGTATTTGCGGCAGAGGACCTTGAAACTACAAGAAAACGGTTTGCAAACAGTGTACACACTATGATTCATTATAAACAGAAATTGAATATTCTTTAGTAAATAACTCTATTATGAACTGAACTTCAGCTCTTGACTTCAGAAGGAATGTGTTCAGCTGCTCTGGACCTTGATTTTGTGGAGATGGGTTTCTCTGCTGTTTAGTGTAAGAGGACTCTTGATTTTAGGCATTATAGGATGATGATGACACTTTTCCTCCATGGCCTGTCCAGTTGGTGTGGATGAAATGGCCAGGGTTTGATAGCAACTCATAAGTGTGGGCACCAAAGTAGTCCCTCTGTGCCTGAATGAGTAATAATAGATAAGATATTAGCTTATCATAACTGAAGACTAAACAGCTTTATCTGTAGAGAAAATTCCTGGGTGGGAAACATTCCTTGAACATTATTATAAACACAAGACTCAAAACTCTGTATATATATTTAAGTAACTCCTAAAAGGAATAGTTCGCCTTTAGTTCACCTTTGTGGTGAGATTAAATTTGTGCAAACTAATCACACACAACTTTAAAATCCTCCCCAATGTGTTATAGTTGTTGTTATAACCATAAATGACCCGCAGTAATCCCTGTGCTATGCCATATGGCCAGCACGTCTGTACAGTCAGATAGAGAGGTTTATTTGTGTTAAGTTGTATAGAGAGGCTTACTTGCAGCAGGTTGGCTGGGAGCATCTCGTGTCTGTAGCCATCAAAGAATGACAGTGCGGTTGTGAAAGATGGCATGGGAATTCCCTGCTGTACACCCGTACTTACAACCCTACGCCAGGAGTCCTACAAAACAAAACTTAAGTTACCTACATGATTAAATACCATACAAAACTAGAATTAGTTTTGTAATGGAGCACATCTGAGCTTGAGAAAGTTTCATTTGTATAGGAGTTTGCTCTTGTTAATTGCATGCGGTAATATAATGAATATACTGTATTATATCCTATACGCTAAATTAATGAATGGTGCACTGGTGACCAGTGTTGGGTAAGTTACTCATAATAAGTAATCTTCTACAAATTACTAATTACTTCTCTAAAATGTAATCAGGTTTTCCGTTTTCCATTCAAATTCAAAATGTCTATATTTCCTCCTCATTGGGCTGGGCGATATAGCCCACAAAATTATCACTATATTTTTTTCATTTCGTTCAACATCGATATTTATCACAATATCCATTTCATACCATTAATGGGGGCAGAACTGCATTCCACATGCTTGTTAGACCTCATGCATGAATTAAACATAACGTGTTTGTTTACGAGTAGACTCCAGAGGGTAAGAATTAAAGTACACTCAGTTTAGGATTTAATCCTACATAAGGTGTGTGACCTCTTTTTGATGAAATTTCAATTTCATCATCTTCATCTTATGTTTGACTCCACTGAAAGAATTTCTCGTGACGCTCCACACTACAGCTCAGTAGGTGGCGGTAATGCACCATAAGTGGGATTGGCAACTGCCAAAAACATCAGAAGAAGAAGAAACCCTTTCTTGCCTGTAACAGCACTATGGATCATGATTTTTATTTTTAACTAAATAGTACAGAAATGATCAGCAATGGTGTTGATGTCGGAGTTGTTGTTGTGTTGTCGATAGCTGTTTTGCACTGTCAGTGCTGTCTTGTTCGGTCCACAATGATATGAAATTATCCGAATAGCTAGCTGCTTGCTAGCCTCAGCGCCGATTTCCATGACAGCAGGGCTGCCTGCTAATACTTCCTAACAGGCTGATTTCATGACTGTGATTCAGTTAGTTAGTTGTGTGTATAAATTTGCCGAATTGCTTGCGTTTTTTAGACACAAGTACCTAATCCGATCGTCTAGATTTAGAAATATCGAAAATTACTCAAAAGTTTATCATCGATATCAAAAACATTTTTTTTCCGATAAATATAGTTTTATCGCCCAGCCCCAGCTGTTACAGAAACGCTAACAGATGTACACATGAATTCATATTATAAATGTATTGTAAAAATTACTTTAGCGCAAGTAATGTACTAAAAAGTAATTACTTAATTGAAAGTAACTGAGTAAACTCTAGAGACTGCAGTGCGTGAAAATCCCAGGAGATCAACAGTTACAGAAATACTCAAACCAGCCCATCTGGCACCAACAATCATCCATGTGATTATCTAATCAGATAATTGTGTGGCTGCAGTGCATACAATCAAGCAGATATGGGTCAGGAGCTTCAGTTAATGTACACATTAACCATCAGAATGGGGAAAAAAAACATTTCAGTGATTTGCACCGTGGCATGATTGTTGGTGCCAGATGGGCTGGATTGAGTATTTCTGTAACTGTTGATCTCCTGAGATTTGCATGCACAAAATTCTCTAGAATTTACTCTGAATGGTGCCAAAAACAAAAAACAGCCAGTGAGCAGCTGTTCTGCAGACGAAAATGCCTTGTTGATGAGAGAGGTCAATGGAGAATGGCCAGACTGGTTCAAACTGTCAAAGTCTATGGTAACTCAGATAACTGCTCTGTACAATTGTGGTGAGAAGAATAGCATCTCAGAATGCTATTCTGAGATGCAGGTTGGCACTGATTTGGCGGCACGAGGGGGACCTACACAATATTAGGCAGGTGGTTTTAATGTTAAATATATATGGTTTTAATGTTAAATAGACATACAGTATATACATATACATTTCCAGGCCTTGAAAACACCATTTTAATATTCCCTGATATTTTAATATTTTAATGATCGTAGTAACTCAGTTTACTGTATATTCAATATAAATGTAAACAAGTAAACAACCTGGTTTATTGCTGCCATTAGTTCCCTTCACTACTTTTTGTTCTTTTAGTAGCAGTGTTATAGAAAATAAGGTGGTCACAGTGGTCACTCTTGGTTCTCTTCCTGTACCTGACACTCCTGAACAGCATTACTGAAGAAGTTATCCAGCAGTAAACTCTGCAGCTCTGAATCCCGGTCAAACGCTTCCTTGATCTTTCCCAAGAAAACACTGTAAAGGAAGGAGTCAAGCCAATTACTCACAGCTAGTAAAAGTAACCTACAGTTACAGTATGATGTAAGGCAATCTGTGATTGTAAAACCAAGCTCTTTCCTCATTTCTGTGCATCTGGGATTACACTAAACATTAATATCACTTCCTAGTGTTTACAGGGTTGCAACATTCACTGGGAGGAGAAATTGTGAAGTCTCATATGATTTCATTGTAATACAGCAACACGGTCTATCCTGATAAGCAATGAAGTGTTATCTTGAATAAGGCATACATTCTTAAGCAATAGTTTAAATCAATCCAAGCACAGATTGCTCACCTGCGAATAATGCAGCCTCCTCTCCACATCAGGGCAATAGCACCATAGTTCAGAGACCAGCTGAACTCTTTAGCAGCCTGCCGAAGCAGCATGAAGCCTTGAGCATATGAAATTATCTTAGAGGCGTACAAAGCCTAAAAAAGGAAACAATTCATATTGAGAAACTGAAAGATCTGGACTGAGTTCACATTAAGTTAAAATAACTCTCCATTATAGTAATCCACTTTATAATAACTTTTATTATTAACAAATATCACAGAATGCTAACTGAATAATAAGCTGATGTACATTCAAATATTAATATATCTGAATACAGTTAAAAGAATATTCCAGGCCAGTACAAAAATGTTAAGGAATTTACCGCCATTACGTGATTATGGATATATAACTTTACACAGATAAATATAGCTTAACTTCTATTAAACTCAGAACATCCTGATAAAGTTTCATGACATTTCAGACTACTTGACATACATTTTGTATATTAAGTCTTGGTTTTGCCAAAGATCCGCAAATATCATGATCCCCTTGCACTGTATTTTCAAGTATAAAGATCTACTTACTGTATGAGAAAAACAATTATTATTTTTAACTCCAGTTTAGTTAAAAACAAAAACTTTAATGATCCCAAACATAAAAGCTATACATAGATACATAGTATCTATATTTAACGGAGTTTGTCTCGCCTTTCTGATGTCTTCAAGGAACTGTGCTTTGTTTCCAGTGAACTTGACACCCTGGGGGCCAGTGAGGCTTTTACTAGCCTGAACCCTCTCATCCTTTAGAGACGAGAGACATCTGGCAAAGACAGCCTCTCCTGCAAGTGACAGACACAAAAACAATGATCGCCAATTAGACTGCAGCTCTGGTCTTATAATGAGATTAGAATCAACATGTGACCATATCAGAGAGCCCATGAGGAAACATATAAACATCAAATTGTTTAAGCATGACTAACAGGGCCTACACAGAACATCCTGATCATATTCACAAACTATAAAGAGTTCTACAATAAGAAGGTGAATTTCACGAAACCAGCCAAGAAAATGTCCAGGTCAAATTTCTAAATACCCCAAAATGCGATTATAAGTAATGATGCTTATTTTAGGACCATTTAAATAAGACTTGTTCCATTGTGACATACATTTCCATCCCAATGAAGCACCCCTTCCCCAATTCCCTGCACTGCTATAAAAAGACTAATTAATTTTGATTACTGTAATGAAAAAAAATAAAAAAAATAAAAACATATTTAAAAAAATATATATATACAGGTGCATCTCAATAAATTAGAATGTCGTGGAAAAGTTCATTTATTTCAGTAATTCAACTCAAATTGTGAAACTCGTGTATTCAATAATTCAATGCACACAGACTGAAGTAGTTTATGTCTTTGATTCTTTTAATTGTGATGATTTTGGCTCACATTTAACAAAAACCCACCAATTCACTATCTCAAAAAATTACAATACATCATAAGACCAATAAAAAAAAACATTTTTAGTGAATTGTTGGCCTTCTGGAAAGTATATTCATTTACTGTATATGTACTCAATACTTGGTAGGGGCTCCTTTTGCTTTAATTACTGCCTCAATTCGGCATGGCATGGAGGTGATCAGTTTGTGGCACTGCTGAGGTGGTATGGAAGCCCAGGTTTCTTTGACAGTGGTCTTCAGCTCATCTGCATTTTTTGGTCTCTTGTTTCTCATTTTCCTCTTGACAATACCCCATAGATTCTCTATGGGGTTCAGGTCTGGTGAGTTTGCTGGCCAGTCAAGCACACCAACACCATGGTCATTTAACCAACTTTTGGTGCTTTTGGCAGTGTGGGCAGGTGCCAAATCCTGCTGGAAAATGAAATCAGCATCTTTAAAAAGCTGGTCAGCAGAAGGAAGCATGAAGTGCTCCAAAATTTCTTGGCAAACGGGTGCAGTGACTTTGGTTTTCAAAAAACACAATGGACCAACACCAGCAGATGACATTGCACCCCAAATCATCACAGACTGTGGAAACTTAACACTGGACTTCAAGCAACTTGGGCTATGAGCTTCTCCACCCTTCCTCCAGACTCTAGGACCTTGGTTTCCAAATGAAATACAAAACTTGCTCTCATCTGAAAAGAGGACTTTGGACCACTGGGCAACAGTCCAGTTCTTCTTCTCCTTAGCCCAGGTAAGACACCTCTGATGTTGTCTGTGGTTCAGGAGTGGCTTAACAAGAGGAATACGACAACTGTAGCCAAATTCCTTGACACATCTGTGTGTGGTGGCTCTTGATGCCTTGACCCCAGCCTCAGTCCATTCCTTGTGAAGTTCACCCAAATTCTTGAATCGATTTTGCTTGACAATCCTCATAAGGCTGCGGTTCTCTCGGTTGGTTGTGCATCTTTTTCTTTGGGAGACCATTTTGAAGGCTCAGGAAACCTTTGCAGGTGTTTTGAGTTGATTAGCTGATTGGCATGTCACCATATTCAAATTTTTTGAGATAGTGAATTGGTGGGTTTTTGTAAAATGTGAGCCAAAATCATCACAATTAAAAGAACCAAAGACTTAAACTACTTCAGTGTATGTGCATTGAATTTATTGAATACACGAGTTTCACAATTTGAGTTGAATTACTGAAATAAATGAACTTTTCCACGACATTCTAATTTATTGAGATGCACCTGTATAAAGTCAATATACTGTGTGTGTGTGTGTGTGTATATTAGTATACACACTCACTCAGCACTTTATTAGGAACACTATGGTTTTAAAAAAGTGTCCAATATGGTCTTCTGCTGTTGTAGCCCATCCGCCTCAAGGTTCGATGTGTTGTGCATTCTGAGATGCTATTCTGATTACTTCAATTTCTGCCTTTTTGTCAGCTCGAACCAGTCTGGCCATTCTGTGCTGACCTTTCTCATCAACAAGGTGTTTCCGTCCACAGAACTGCCACTCACTGGATGCTTTTTTTGTTTTTGGCACCATTCTGAGGAAACTCTAGAGACTGTTGTGCGTGAAAATCCCAGGAGATCAGCAGTTACAGAAATACTCAAACCAGCCCGTCTGGCACCAACAATCATGTCACGGTCTAAATCATTGAGATTTCATTTTTTCCTTATTCTTATTGTTGATGTGAACATTAACTGAAGCTCCTGACCTGCATCTGCGTGTTTTTATGCATTGCTGCCACACGACTGGCTGATTAGATAACTGCATGAATAAGTAGGTGTACAGGTGTTCCTAATAAATTGCTCAGTGAGTATATATATATATATATATATATATATATATATACACTGCATATAAAAAACATTTAATTGTTAAGTATACATCATGATAGTAGGCCTATTTGTTGTACTGAATTTAATTTATGCTGATTAAAAAAAAATAATTTACTTGCAAATCATAACTTCTGGTGTTAGGGTGACCAGACATACCAATAAAACTAGGACAGTCCCGATTTTACAAGCAGCATCCCGAAAGAGTTACAGTCGGGACGCCTTTTGTCCCGATAATTAGTCTTAGCTATAGTTTGATTTATTTAAATAAGCGTTTTAAATTGACATGGCTGCACTTCATGCATGTGTTCTGATTTTTTGTCATTGTCATCTCGTCACCCTAGATTTGGTAATCGGTCAGACTCTGTCAGATAGCTCAGATTACCACATATAGGCTACAAACAGGAGAGACAGAGAAAAACCCTCAGCTCAGCATGACTTTGTAATATATTATCGCTCAACTAAAGGCCAACAGTTGTGGGAAAAGTGGGTGTGGGTGTGGAAAACAGCCAGTCATGGTGAACTAAGCACTGGGCCTTTGGTGGAATGCAGCCTATTGAGAGAAAGAATCCTCTCTCTCTCTCTAACCATCGAAATCATATGTGTCACTCTCTCTCTCACCGCTCAACACCTCACAAACAGCCTTTTGTTGGGCACACACACCCATTTAGGCCTGACTGACACAGTTTGACACTAAATGTACAAGCCTATTAGTCTAATAGTGGTGAACCGATATGGGTTTTTCAACAGCTGAATAAGCGAGTAAGGGTGGCCGATGGCCGATGTAATGCAGATATATTGTAAATAATTAAAAGTAATTATGGCAAATGAGACATACATAAAATTGCTTATATTAAATGAGCACTTCTGTTACACAGTATTTACTCAAAAATTCACAAAAAAACGGAATGTTTTAATCTATTAACATGGCAGTTGGTATCTGACACAGGAGGGAACTAACACAATAACTAATGGTAATCGAGTGATGTCAAAAGTCTCAAAATGGACAAATATTAGCTAATTTATCAGCCTAGCCGATATATCAGTCTATCATACAGTATGCTTATATGCACATTATAAGTTGGCTCTTGGCATCTGAGACAAGAAGGAACCAGGTGGGGGCCTGGGTAGCTCAGTGGTAAAAGATGCTGGCTACCACCCCTGGAGTTCGCTAGTTCGAATCCCAGGGCGTGCTGAGCGACTCCAGCCAGGTCTCCTAAGCAACCAAATTGGCCCGGTTGCTAGGGAGGGTAGAGTCACATGGGGTAACCTCCTCATGGTCACTATAATGTGGTTCGTTCTCGGTGGGGCACGTGGTGAGTTGAGCGTGGATGCTGCGTGGATGGCGTGAAGCCTCCACACGCGCTATGTCTCCGTGGCAGCGCACTCAACAAGCCACATGATAACTGGCAACTGGGATTCGTCCTCCGCCACCCGGATTGAGGCGAATCACTACGCGACCACGAGGACTTAAAAGCACATTGGGCATTCCAAATTGGGAGAAGAAAAAAAAAGAAAAAAGGAAGGAACCAGGTAACATCTGTTAATCCACCAACTAGGAATGGTTATCGGCCGTTGTCAGTAAACGCAAAATGAACAAATATCAGCCAGTTTATCAGCCTGGCCGATATTTTAATACTCTCATGTCAGCGATGTCCCTACATATTTCCGTCAGGCGATGAAGCAACATTATTACATTCATTTCACTTTGTGAGCGTTTAATATGCTTTTCATGTGGGACACAGATGTGCACGGGGTCTGTGAACCCAAACTGCTATCAACGCAGTGTGCGCATGCGTCAACCGGGCTTCTCGGGAAATGTGAGCTCGAGACCAGTGACAGGATCAGTGCGAGCACGTCAACTGGGCGCTCCATAAAACGTGAGATCTCGTGACAAATGCAGAGAGGCTCACATGCACGATTAATTCAGGCTTCCATCGATATCGTTGCGCATGTGACCCATTTGAATTTTACATGAGAATTTGCTATTCTATATATATATATATATATATATATATATATATATATATATATATTTTTTTTTTTTTTTATCCCACTACTTAGTAGGTCCTCGTGGTGGCACGGTTACTCACCTCAATCCGGGTGGCGGAGGACAAGTCTCAGTTGCCTCCGTTTCTGAGACAGTGAATCTGTGCATCTCATCACGTGGCTCGTTGTGCATGACACCGCGGAGACTCTGCATTTGGAGGCCCATGCTACACTCCGCGATCCACGCACAACTTACCATGCGCCCCATTGAGAGCAAGAACCACTAATCGTGACCACGAGGAGGTTACCCCCAATTTGGTTGCTTAGCAGACCTGGCTGGAGTCACTCAGCACACCCTGGATTCGAACTCGCGACTCCAGGGGTGGTAGTCAGCGTCAATACTCGCTGAGCTACCCAGTCCCCCAGAATTTGCTATTTTAAAGTACCATGGAGCAGTTCAACCATCGTGTGAAACGTCTTGACAACGCCGACATTCTGAACAGCAACTAACGAGAGAAAGAGAAAGAGCTATTCAACAGCGACAACAAACTGAAACACTAGGTAACATTATCTAAGAGATGGAATCCAGCAAACGTCCGACTCCCAGCACAACACCGACTTCTAGACAAATTCCGAGTAAGCCAAAAAAAAAAAAAAACATTTATCTACTGAATCCAGTCTGGCTAAGCGGGAACGTGATCGTGGTCGAGCGAAAACTAGAGTGAACATTGGCATGGCATTTGATTCCTGGAGGGACCTTCGTTCGGTTTTGGGGATCAAAACCGAACCTGAATAGGCGTTCTTCTTATTGGACAGGTAAGCTTACATAACTGCAAAGCATGTGAAATATAGTGCCATAAGGATTGATCTGTGTAATTTTAGCTAAACTACAATAACACATGAAATGAATGCTAGACAATGTTCAAGATAATGCAAAAAGACGCATTCATTAGTGTAACGTAACTTTGTTATACAGAAAATATATACATTCTATTATTATAAAACAATAGCGCATCGATATATCAAAATGACAGTTGTGATGGAATCACATCAATACTGAATTGTGTCAACATATCTATAATGTACAGTCTATTTTATAAACAGCTACTGTCATCATCCACCAAATTTAGCTAACAGCTATTGATAAAGCTGGCTAGCTAGCTAACGCCGACATTGACTGCATTTATACGATAGCCTATGTATTATGCAAAGAAAAGTGATTATTCAAACTACAGTCTCACATAGTCAGACCTATATCCACACTTTGTTTTAGCCCTGTTCCAGCACTGGAGAATCAAATATAATTTACAGTCTCAAAGTCTGTAGTAAAACAATCATAACTGTGTAATTTAATTATGCTACCTTATCTGTCAGCATGATGCCGGTAAATCACTTTGTCTCTTTGTACGTTACGTCATTCTTTTGGCCGATGCTCGCATCCCTATGGAGTGTGTGCACGAGCGCAAGCACGAGCAACAGGCTGCAGTTCACTTAACGGCCACAAGTGTCATTAATAAGGGTTTCTGAATCTTACATACTGCACCTTTAACTGTAACAGAATTTTTCATTACAACTGTGGAAGTTGTAGCCAAGAAAACCACAGATAGCATGGATAGTTGGAAACAAGTCATGGGTATGTAAGTACTTTGAATTGGATTAAACTGAAAAATAAGCTGTAATCAAACGATTGATGATCACTTGTGTGTGACGTTATTTTTTATATTATTATCTGTATAATTTTTTTCAACATTTGAAGTACCTTATTTTGTTGTGGATATTTGCACATTTCAGAGAGCTCAATAAAATATTCAAATTATATTTTGGTTGCATTTGAGGGCAAATTTTTTTTAATTGATTGTGTAAAATAGGCACATAATATCGGAATTTCGATTGCAGGGCCCTGAATCGAATCAAATCGAAATCGTATCGGGGCAGACTTTGAAGTATCTGCGAATATCAGATTGCAAGCCAAGAGAATTTATATAAGATCGTATCATGATGAAACGTCCGATTTACACCCCTATATAAATCAGTCTATCATACAGAACGCTGTGATGCACAAAGTGTATTTCCGGCACTTCTTCAGCTGACATCCTACCTTAAAATATTAGATTACACATTGTGTCATGCATACTTGGACAAACAGATGAGGACTGAAGCTCGACTATGCAAAAACTTGCTGTAGCTTGATTATAACTGTGCATGTAAACAATGACAGTGGTTCTCAAATGTTCATAGGTTGATTAAAAAAAACAGACATACATAAATTAAATAGTTGACAAAGAGCACCAACTTGAATTCATTGCCCAAATTAACTCATTACAATTAATTGAATAATTGTATTAAATTGATTTTACGATAGTGCTTCTGTTGTCTCACTTCAATAACATCACTCACTGTCAGTGTACAGAAGGCCCATTTAGGTTCATTAGCTGAAAGTAGCAGTCCAGTTAATTCCGATGAAATAAGAACAAAACAGCAGTCTGTTAAAATTATGGATCAGTGACTCTAGACCAAATCGGTGAAAAGGACATTGAATGAGAATCCTGAATTATATTTGGGGTGTTAGCTGGTCCACAATTTGTGTTTTACTGTTAAATTAGTCTTCCACTTGAAGTTTGAGAACCACTGGACTAGCACAATAAACTATTACACTGAAATTCCAACACTATTAAAAGGTTACCTGACAACATTTTATGAAATCAACAGGTTCTATGATTTTTTTGAGAGATGTGTTGATAGCACTACTGTCCTTAGGTAGCATTGTCAGTGGCTAAATCTATAAAACCACAAGCTGTCAAAAGCCACAGCACAGGAAAGAATAGAAAATCCCACTTATGTCACATCAGCTGAAGAGATGAACAAGCAAAGCCATCAAGCTACTTATGAAGACGCTTCTTTCAACAACAGTCACGCTCTCCCGTTATCATGAAATAACTAGCCAAACACACCTATACCTGGGTAATTACGCAAGCCTCTTTCTTACCGATCAATGTGACAGGTGTGCCGTATTCCAAAGCGGAGATGGCCGTCCATTTCCCTGTGCCTTTCTGCCCCGCACTGTCTCTGATTTTGGGCAGCAGATGAGTGCCGTCTGTGTCCTTGAACTTCAGGATATTTGCAGTGATCTCAATGAGAAAAGAGTCCAGCTCTGTTTTATTCCACTGATCGAAGGCCTGAAGGAAAACAAAGAGAAATTACATTTCAAGAGGAAGCAGAGCAAGGAACAGGGTGAGGTGGATTTCATAACAAAAGAAACAAGGAAGGAGGAAATAAGATGCTGCAAGACAATACAGAGGGAAATTAAAGAATTACAACATTAGGAACCCAAAGGATGTCCTACATTATAAGGGAATACTAAATAAAGGAGGAAGTTAATGTCTAACCTGTGCCATTTCATCATGGTCCATACACAGCACATCCTTCATCAGATGATAGGCCTCACAGATCAACTGCATGTCACCATACTCAATACCGTTATGAACCATCTTAACAAAGTGTCCTGCTCCTTCATCTCCAACCTACAGAACATCAGTTTGGAAAAGAACATTTACAGTATACAGGGGTAGCTAATACACAGGGGCCGTTCACATCAAACATGCATTTGCACTTTTTCAACAGTTTGTCTATGTATACATAAGCTAGTTGGAAATCTTTGCCCATTGTGCAGCATCTCGCAGAAGCGCCTTGTTTTTAAGACTTGTCATGTTAAAAGAACATAATCTTTTAAAAATACGTTCTGTTACACCCCGTCTAGCTTTTTTAGACGCAAGGACACATTCAGTGTGAATGGTCCCAATGTGTCCAAGAACATTTTCATTGTTTTAATCAACTGTTTGCCTTCACTAGTTCATTTTAAATGGTCATGCGGTGACAAATAAATATTTAAAAGTACAAATATCCAATATAGTTTCTCAATTACTATGAGGTCATAAAGTTTAAAATAGTTTAAAACCACACTGCAGGACATGACAACTTTCCTAAAGTACTGTATTTCAACTACCAATAGAAATAATTACATATCTAATGATAACTAACACTCACCCAGTCACAGCAGGGCTCCCCTGTGCCCACTTTGGCAGCAATATTCTGAAAAATCTCTTTTAAGTGTGGCCTTTGGAAATAAGATAAAAAAATAGATGCAGCAAGTGAAAGCCAGTGTGTGAAACAAATGTAAATATTTCAACATAACTGAATAGTGTGTCTGTATATATACTAAAATCGTGGCTGATTAATACACATTTGTTCTCACCAGGCCTCCTTATGTCCTCCTGGCATTAGTGAAGGTCCATATCGGGCCCCTTCCTCTCCTCCACTCACTCCACTCCCCACAAACAGCAGATTTTTCTCCTTCAGGCTCTTACAACGTCTCTGCATGTGATGAGCACATAATAACCATTTAGATCAAATATAACAGCACCTCTGATCACAAGCTCTTACCGTTTATGTCTGGGTTTGGGTTGCTGAACTCACTGTTGTATCTCTGTACTCTGAATTTCCACCATCAATGATGATGTCACCAGGCTCAAGAAGAGGAACCTACAATATTATGAGGAAACAAACTAAATTATTTGATCACTTTGGAAAAGTGACGATACATTGTCGAATCACGGTGACTGGTGACATTTACCAGTTTAGCGATGAAGTCATCGACAGCCTGTCCTGCTTTGACGAGGAGGATGATGCGGCGAGGTTTCTTGAGTTTAGACACCATGTCTTCAAGGGACTCGGCACCAATCACGTTAGTGCCTTTGGCTTCATTCTTTAAAAAGTCATGGACCTTGGACACAGTCCTGTTGTATGCACAGACCTGAGGAAAGACAATATTAATAACAATTTAAACAAGAAGAGCATCATTAGAACAGGTTAGGCAGGGGAAAAGGACCTTGGAAATGGAGAAAGGCAACAGCACTGGTGACTTACCACAAATCCATGGTCATTCATGTTTAAGATCAGATTCTGCCCCATCACAGCCAAACCAATGAGAGCAATATCCGCTCTGTGGAGTCAAGGAAAGGGATATTACAACAATGAGCATGCTATTGATCACTGAGTTCAAGCTTATTGAAATATGTAAGTGGCTACATGACATAGAAGTGATTTCGACACACACTATTACGACATCCCATTCGGTATATGAACAGACAAGAAAGTGCTCAATATAACAGGCTTGATAGTGACTAAATAGTCAGTCTTTATAGAACTGGTGCTGTTAATGTGCAATAAACTTACACGGAGCACATTCGATTCCGTGTTAACAATAATATACACAGTCGAAGGTACTCCCGTAATACGAAATGGCATTATCAACCAAGTTAAACGTAGAACTCATACTTACTGAGCCATGGTTGAAGGTTGATTCCGTCTTAAAGTGACACTTTCGATCAGGGTTTTTACTGCTCCTACTGCACCGTCTCTGCTGAACTTCCTCATTCACGACCTAATCAACTCCCAATGAACACGCCTGACAGATGACAGGATCTGTTACGTCAACATTGCCTCACTCTGTGATTGGCGGAGACTCGCAGAGCAGAGATTGGAGGCTTTTCATTGGTTATCTGTTTCTGTCTCCCCCGTTGTTCTGAAATATTCGGTTTCTGAGATTTTCGGTTGCACTGGGCGGAGCATACATGAATATTCACGAGCTTCCTGTTTCTTGTTAAAGCGACCCTGAAAATATTAGTTCCTGATTCCCGGACCACAATTAATCTAAACTATTAGTTTTCAGAAAGGTAATTACTTTTCAGCGTCAAATATATATATATATATATATATATATATATATATATATATATATATATATATATATATATATATATAAAATTCCTAAACAGTCCAAATAGTCTCTTCAAAAATGGGCAGGGATGAGGACATTGGGGTCCCAGAGACAGCTAAAGTAGTGGGGTCTGAGAGATCTTTTCTACCTAAAGGTTAAACTGTTTCATCAAGACTTTATCAGTCGAGGGCACTTGGATATGAATATTAAAATATAAGATCAACAGTTTGTTTTGAAGCTGAATGACAGCAGTCCAGTTTTTGTGTTGAAATATTTTTACATTCAGAATCTATACCTATGTATGGGACATAGGAGGCCTTTTGACAGATAAAATAATACTGTATGGTGGTTCAGGGGTGTCCCCTGAGAGAGAATTTATACAAATTTACAAGTCTTGATGGACCATTTTTATATTTTCCTTCAAGTGAGGATCTAATTACAACAAACAAACAATTTACATAACAACAGTGAATCATTAAATAGCTGTTTGATTAATTTAAGTATAAATAGGCTTTCCTTGACATGAAGACATCTCTGATTAATCTTCGCAAAATTAGAACAAAAATCTGTTTGTTTATAATGAAAGGATCGTAACGTGCTGCTTAATAAAGGCAAATTTAGACATTATAGTCACATATCAGACAGATGAAGATAGTTTCACTTTGCTTCATTTCTGTTTACTGCAGTGTGTTTCAGCGAAATATGCCAGTATTTGTGTCTCCAATACTATACGCTATTTATTTCCGATTCCCGGCCTTCATTGTGTCAAACTCTCTCTCTCTGCTGCTGGTGGCATGGCTGTTTATATGCCGCTCTCCCCATGCTCACTGGAATTAGAGACAGGTGTTAAACATAATCTAGCTCAGGTGCAAGCGCCCTTACCACTTTCTCTCTCTCCGGACGGACGCTTGACCATGCCCCCCGCTGCCACATATCCCCACCGCCCGACTCAGGCCAGGGAGGCATCCGGCCTGCCTACCACTCCCCCCCCATTTCAGGAGAGGAAGTCGGTGACAGCCACTTGCGCTCCCGGTCTGACCACCTTGAACTTAAAAGGCTGAAGAGCCAGATACCAACGGGTGATCCGCGCGTTGGTATCTTTCATGCGGTGGAGCCACTGGAGTGGGGCGTGATCCGAGCAGAGGGTGAAGGCCTGCCCCAACAGGTAGTACTGGAGAGTGAGGACCGCCCACTTGATGGCGAGACACTCCTTTTCCACGGTGCTGTACTTAGTCTCCCTCAACGAGAGCTTACGGCTAATGTACAGCACCGGGCACTCCTCCCCCTCCACCACCTGCGAGAGTATGGCCCCCAGCCCTCTGTCTGAAGCATCCGTCTGCAAGACAAAATGGAGAGAGAAATTGGGTGAAAGTGCGGCTTTCACTTGCATAAACGCCTGTTGACACTGCTCCATCTACTGGACCGGGTCTGGAGCTCCCTTTTTAGTGAGATCAGTCAGCGGGCTGGTGACATCCGAATAATTAGGCACAAACCTCCTGTAATAGCCAGCCAGCCCCAGGAACTGTCTCACCCCCTTTTTGGTCTTGGGCCTCGGGCAGGCCACAATTGCCACAGTCTTGTCAATTTGGGGACGCACCTGCCCGTGGCCCAAGTGGAACCCCAGATACCGTACCTCCACCCACCCAATCGCGCACTTCTTGGGGTTTGCTGTGAGTCCGGCCCATCGTAGCAATCTCAGAACCGCCCTCAGATGTTGCATGTGCCGCTGCCAATCATTGCTGTAAATAATGATGTCATCCAAATAGGCAGCGGCGTAAGCCGAATGCGGTCTGAGGATTCGGTCCATGAGACGCTGAAACTTAGCCGGGGCTCCAAACAAACCGAATGGAAGCGTCACAAATTGGTGTAATCCGAACGGTGTGGAGAAAGCTGTTTTTCATGGAAAATTGGTGTCAAGGGGATCTGCCAATAACCCTTCGTCAAATCCAATGTCGAATAAAATCAAGCAGTGCCCAACAGATCGAGCAACTCATCAACATGAGACATTGGGTACGCGTCAAATTTAGACACTGCTTTGACTTTTCTATAATCCACACAGAATCGTACAGACCCGTCGCTCTTAGGAACTAGAACAACTGGGCTGGACCAATCGCTGTGGGATCCCTCTATTACCCCCATATCGAGCATAGCATCCAATTCTTCCCGGACAATTTTCTTTTTGTGCTCGGGCAATCGGTAGGGACGGCTACGTACCACCACCCATGGCTCGGTCTCGATGTGGTGCTGTATGAGGTTCGTACGACCCGGTAGATGGGAAAACCCATCTGCAAACTCCTTCTGCAACTTGGCAACCTCTGCGAGTTGATACGGTGAGAGGTGGTCTCCGCAAGTGACTGGGGTGAAATGATTGTGTGGCCAAGCTCTGGCCCGAGCTCCGCCCTCTCCGGGACTACTGTAGCCAACGTCACAGGGACCGCCTCGCTCCACAATTTCAGGAGGTTGAGGTGGTATATTTGACGTGCGCCCCCTCTATCGGTTCACTTTACCTCATAATCGAGATCCCCCACTCGTCGTGTGACCTCAAAGGGTCCTTGCCACTTAGTGAGTAATTTGGAGCTCGATGTGGGAAGTAATACGAGTATCTTATCTCCCGGTGCAAATTCCCGCAGCCAAGTTCCCGTCATACAGTCGGTGCTGTCGTTCTTGAGCTTGGAGTAAATTCTCCTGTGTTAGTTGCCCCAAGGTGTGGAGTTTTGCTCTAAGATCAAGAACGTATTGAATTTCATTTTTACTGTTTGAAGGTCCCTTCTCCCAAGCTTCGCACATAACATCGTGCACGCCGTGCGGGTGCCGCCCGTATAGTAGCTCAAATGGGGAAAACCCTATGGAGGCTTGCGGGACCTCTCGTACTGCGAATATCAGGGGATCGAGCCATTTGTCCCAATTTCTAGCATCCTCATGTACGAACATATGAATCATATTTTTAAGGGTTTTATTAAACCGCTCCACCAGGCCATCTGTTTGTGGATGATAGACACTGGTGCGGATTTATTTAATGCCCAATAATTTGTAAAGCTTGCATAGTGTTCGTGATATAAAGGTTGTGCCTTGATTGGTGAGGATTTCTTTCGGAATCCCCACCCGGGAGATTATTTTAAAGAGTGCCTCCGCAACACTGCCTGCTGAGATGTTGCGCAGAGGCACTGCTTCCGGATATCACATTGCATAGTCCACTAGGACCAATACAAAGTGATGTCTGCGTGCTGACCGCTCTAATGGCCCGACGAGGTCCATTTCAATTCTCTTGAAGGGGATCTCGATCAGCAGAAGAGAGCGCAATGGCGCTTTTGGGGTGGCTGGTGGATTCACCAGCTGGCATTCGCGGCATGCCGCACACCACCTGCGGACATCGCCGCCAATGCCTGGCCAATAAAAACGGGCTATTAGACGGTTCAGTGTTTTTCTTTCCCCTAGATGGCCCACCATGGGATTACAATGAGCTGCCTGGAACAGCATTTCCTGGTATTAAGAGCTGGGTTGTATCTTCCTTTGTTTGAGCATCCTGTGTCACTCTATACAACCGCTCATTTCTAATTGTGAAATAAGGATATGAAAGGGCAACACCCGGCTGGAGTTGTTGACCATCGATCACTTTCACTTGGTCAAAGGTGTGCTTGAGAGTTTTGTCTCGCAACTGCTCCAAAGGGAAATCCCCTTCGGGAAATCCCCCAAGGACAGGAGGGGCTGCAGCCTCTCCCCCCCCACATCATCCTGACATGGAGCAGATGAAGACGGCCCTGGCCCTGCCTCCTCTGCCAGAGCATCGCACATCTCACATCTCATGGCTTTAGTGCAGGACCCATCCGTGCATATTCCCTTTAATACATTTCTAAACTCAGGCCAATTAGTCCCCAGAATCAACGGATGGGTGAGGCGGGAACTAACCACAGCCTCTATGTTTTGTTCCCCAAAATTTACTAACAAGGGTCACCACAGGGTAGCTGTAAATATCCCCATGCACACACTTCACCCTCACTGTTTTAGCTGTGCCCAAAGCCTTACGTTGAACCAAGCATTGGTGGATAGTGGTTTGATTACAACCCGTGTCCACCAATGCTTTGTGAGTACCCCCCTTGACACTTACCGGTATCCGGTACGCTCCGGCCCGATCGGGGGAAGCCTGCGGAGTGTCGGGGATCCAGATCACCATTCCCAGCTCCATGACAGGGCACTGATCCCGGAAGTGTCCCGGATCTCCGCAACTTCAACAGACCGGCACAGGTGCCATGCCCACACCTGCGTCGGCGGTCACTTCCACCTGAGGGGGAGAGCAGCGGGGCACTGTTGCTGCTGTGGGCGACAGGAAACCCCGCGCACAGGGAACTGGCTTTGGTGGCAGGACTCCTCGCCTCCACGGGGCAGGAATAGGCTCTGGGGAGAGAGCAGAGTGAGAGAGGTGGGGGAGGGGGAAGAGATCGGGGAAATTATAGGGGAGGGGGAGAGAGAGTGGGAGGGCTCTTCCGCCCTCTGGTACGCCGCCAAATGGTCCTCCGCCAGTTGAATGGCTTTCTCCAACGATGCCGGGTGGTGGCACTGGACCCACTCCGCCATTCCTCTTGGCAGTCGATGGATTAGCTGCTCCAGTACCACCTGGTCGACAACTCCTGCGACATCGTGATCCCCGCCAGCAGCCATTTCCGGCAGGCGTCTCGGAGCCGTTGGGTAAAAGCAAACGGGCGGTCGGTCTTCGCCAGCTTCATGGATCGGAAGAGCTGCCGGCACTTCTCTAGGCTACGACCAACCCGCTGCAGGATGGACTTCTTCAGGTCTTCATAGGCCAGGAGGTTAGCCGCCGGCAGTTGTTGTGCCGCAAGCTGGGCTTCCCCGGACAGCAATGGGAGGAGGCGGGCCGCCCACTGATCTTGCGGCCAGATCCAGATCTCAGCGGTCCTCTCGAATAAGTCGAGGAAGCCTTCTGGGTCATCTTCCGCACCCATCTTTAGAAGTGTGGGTGGGGGCATGGGGCTGTGGTTGTCCGGGGTCACGGCCAGGGCTCTCTCCTGGCTGAGGAGGCTCCGGATTGCATGCCGGTCCTCTGCTTGAGCTCGTAGGATCTCAAAAAACTGGCAGTCTTGGTCTTGACGCAGCTCAAGCAGGGATTGTTGGCGCGACTGGTGTAGGCTGGTGAGGGACTTGAGGATCTCGGCCAACTGCAAGGACTCCATGGGGCATACTTCAGATATCCTGGGTTTCGGCACCAGTGTAACGACTTCACAGCAGAAGGGAAGGAGAACACAGGGAAGCGGGTTTTCCAGGCTCAGGGAAGACTTTTAATCAGCCACTTCAGTGCTTTGCAACTTCACAAACTCATCAGCTTCACAGGCATGTAGTTACTTAAACACATCAGCTTTCATAGGCACATAGTTACTTAAACACATCGGCTTCACAAATACAACAGAACGAACATAACAGCTTCAGGAGCACCGTAGCCTTCCTTGTGCCAAACTCTCTCTCTGCTGCTGGTGGCATTGCTGTTTATATGCCACTCTCCCCATGCTCACTGGAATTAGAGACAGGTGTTAAACATAATCTAGGGGGCCTGGGTAGCTCAGTGGTAAAAGATGCTGGCTACCACCCCTGGAGTTCGCTAGTTTGAATCCCAGGGTGTGCTGAGTGACTCCAGCCAGGTCTCCTAAGCAACCAAATTGGCCCGGTTGCAAGGGTGGGTTGAGTCACATGGGGTAACCTCCTCGTGGTCCCTATAATGTGGTTTGTTCTTGGTGGGACGTGTGGTGAGTTGAGCGCAGATGCCTCCACATGTGGCGTGAAGCCTCCACATGTGCTATGTCTCCGTGGCGACGTGCTCAACAAGCCACGTGATAAGATGCGCGGGTTGATGGTCTCAGACGCGGAGGCAACTGGGATTCATCCTCTGCCATCCGGATTGAGGCGAATCACTATGCCACCACGAGGACTTAAAAGCACACTGGGAATTGGGCATTCCAAATTGGGTGAAAAAGGAAAAAAAAGGGAGGCTGAATGCGCTTTATTCCCGCTCTAGAGGCTGAACGCGCTTTATTCCCGCTCTAGAGACTGAATGCTATTTATTCCCGCTCTAGAGGCTGAATGCTATTTATTCCCGATCTAGAGGCTGAACCCGCTTTATTCCCGCTCTAGAGGCTGAACGTGCTTTATTCCCGCTCTAGAGGTTGAACGCACTTTATTCCCGCTCTAGAGGCTGGACGCTATTTATTCGCGCTCTAGAGGCTGAATGTGCTTTATTCCCGCTCTAGAGGCTGAATGCTATTTATTACAGCTCTAGAGGCTGAACGTGCTTTATTCTGGCTCTAGAGGCTGAACGTGCTTTATTCTCGCTCTAGAGGCTGAATTATATTTATTACCGCTCTAGAGGCTGAACGCTATTTATTCGCGCTCTAGAGGCTGAATATGCTTTATTCCCGCTCTAGAGGCTGAATGCTATTTATTACCGCTCTAGAGGCTGAACGTGCTTTATTCTGGCTCTAGAGGCTGAACGTGCTTTATTCTCGCTCTAGAGGCTGAATTATATTTATTCCCACTCTAGAGGCTGAACATTCTTTATTCCCGCTCTAGAGGCTGAATGCTATTTATTCCCGCTCTAGAGGCTGAATGCTATTTATTCCCGCTCTAGAGGCTGAACATGCTTTATTCCCGCTCTAGAGGCTGAATGCTATTTATTACGGCTCTAGAGGCTGAACGCTATTTATTACTGCTCTAGAGGCTGAACGCTATTTATTCGCGCTCTAGAGGCTGAATATGCTTTATTCCCGCTCTAGAGGCTGAATGCTATTTATTACCGCTCTAGAGGCTGAACGTGCTTTATTCTGGCTCTAGAGGCTGAACGTGCTTTATTCTCGCTCTAGAGGCTGAACATTCTTTATTCCCGCTCTAGAGACTGAATGCTATTTATTCCCGCTCTAGAGGCTGAATGCTATTTATTCCCGCTCTAGAGGCTGAACATGCTTTATTCCCGCTCTAGAGGCTGAATGCTATTTATTACGGCTCTAGAGGCTGAACGCTATTTATTACTGCTCTAGAGGCTGAACGCTATTTATTCGCGCTCTAGAGGCTGAATGCTATTTATTACCGCTCTAGAGGCTGAACATGCTTTATTCTGGCTCTAGAGGCTGAACGTGCTTTATTCTCGCTCTAGAGGCTGAATTATATTTATTACCGCTCTAGAGGCTGAACGCTATTTATTCGCGCTCTAGAGGCTGAATATGCTTTATTCCCGCTCTAGAGGCTGAATGCTATTTATTACCGCTCTAGAGGCTGAACGTGCTTTATTCTGGCTCTAGAGGCTGAACGTGCTTTATTCTCGCTCTAGAGGCTGAATTATATTTATTCCCACTCTAGAGGCTGAACATTCTTTATTCCCGCTCTAGAGGCTGAATGCTATTTATTCCCGCTCTAGAGGCTGAATATCCTTTATTCCCGCTCTAGAGGCTGAATGCTATTTATTACCGCTCTAGAGGCTGAACGCTATTTATTCGCGCTCTAGAGGCTGAATATGCTTTATTCCCGCTCTAGAGGCTGAATGCTATTTATTACCGCTCTAGAGGCTGAACGTGCTTTATTCTGGCTCTAGAGGCTGAACGTGCTTTATTCTCGCTCTAGAGGCTGAATTATATTTATTCCCACTCTAGAGGCTGAACATTCTTTATTCTCGCTCTAGAGGCTGAATGCTATTTATTCCCGCTCTAGAGGCTGAATGCTATTTATTCCCGCTCTAGAGGCTGAACATGCTTTATTCCCGCTCTAGAGGCTGAATGCTATTTATTATGGCTCTAGAGGCTGAACACTATTTATTTCCCCTCTAGAGGCTGAACGCTATTTATTCCTGCTCTAGAGGCTGAATGCTAGTTATTCACACTCTAGAGGCTGAACGCACTTTATTCCCGCTCTAGAGGCTGAACGCTATTTATTCCCACTCTAGAGGCTGAATGCTATTTATTCCCGCTGAATGCTATTTATTCCCGCTTTAGAGGCTGAACGCTATTTATTCCCGCTCTAGAGGCTGAACGCTATGTATTCCCGCTCTAGAGGCTGAATGCTAGTTATTCCCCTTCTAGAGGCTGTACGCTATTTATTCCCGCTTTAGAGGCTGAACGCTATTTATTCCCGCTCTAGAGGTTGAACGCTGTTTATTACCACTGAACGCTATTTATTCCCGCTCTAGAGGCTGAACGCTATTTATTCCCACTCTAGAGGCAAAATGCTAGTTATTCCCACTCTAGAGGCTGAACGCTATTTATTCCCACTCTAGAGGCTAAATGCTAGTTATTCCCGCTCTAGAGGCTCAACGCTATTTATTCCTGCTCTAGAGGCTGAACGCTATTTATTCCCGCTCTAGAGGCTGAATGCTAGTTATTCCCGCTCTAGAGGCTGAATGCGCTCTATTCCCACTCTAGAGGCTGATCAATATTTATTCCCGCTCTAGAGGCTGAATGCTAGTTATTCCCCTTCTAGAGGCTGTACACTATTTATTCCCACTCTAGAGGCTCAACGCTATTTATTCCCGCTCTAGAGGCTGAACGCTATTTATTCCCGCTCTAGAGGCTGAATGCTAGTTATTCCTGCTCTAGAGGCTGAATGCTAGTTATTCCCGCTCTAGAGGCTGAACGCACTTTATTCCCGCTCTAGAGGCTGAACACTATTTATTTCCGCTGAACACTATTTATTCCCGCTCTAGAGGCTGAATGCTATTTATTCCCGCTCTAGAGGCTGAATGCTAGTTATTCCCCTTCTAGAGGCTGTACACTATTTATTCCCGCTTTAGAGGCTGAACGCTATTTATTCCCGCTCTAGAGGCTGAATGCTATTTATTCCCGCTGAACGCTATTTATTCCCACTCTAGAGGCTGAACGCTATTTATTCACGCTCTAGAGGCTAAATGCTAGTTATTCCCGCTCTAGAGGCTGAATGCTGTTTATTCCCGCTCTAGAGGCTAAATGCTAGTTATTCCCACTCTAGAGGCTCAATGCTATTTATACCTGCTTAAGAGGCTGAACGCTATTTATTCCCGCTCTAGAGGCTGAACGCTATTTATTCCCGCTCTAGATGCTCAGTGCTATTTATTCCCGCTCTAGAGGCTGACGCTATTCATTCCCGCTCTAGAGGCTGAATGCTATTTATTCCCGCTCTAGAGGCTAAATGCTAGTTATTCCCACTCTAGAGGCTGAACGCTATTTATTCTCACTCTAGAGGCTGAATGCTAGTTATTCCCGCTCTAGAAGCTGAACGCGCAACATTTGTAACTGTAACAAAAAACATACAAGGCACGGCGGCCCCTCAGCACACTAGAGCAGAAGAGAAAAAAAAACTGCTGTTTATCAAGCGCTGAAACTTTGCTTGGTGCAGAACAATCTGGAATAATGTAACAGTCACCTTTTTGCAACCTGAACTTGTTCGGAACGTTAAATATTTGTGACACCTGCGCTAAAAACAATCTAAATGCAGCACAACGACTGAAACAGAATGCAGGTGTCTCGTCCTGCGTTTTTGAAACATGAAGTTCCTTTTAACTTGACACAGTGTCTAAAAATGCGGCAGTCCTGCGTGAGACACTGAAGAAACAGTGAGATGCGGTGCAGCAGTCAAGGACGTTCGTTCAGCGTATTTACATAGAAAAACAATGGAAAACAGAACATTTTCAGTGTGAACTGCCCCTATCTCATCTGTTCGCACGTATCTGTGTGAGTGAAAGTGCATGGGCGAAACAAGTTCGGAAGGCCTGTATATTTTTTCATAAATTACAAACCCGAACCCAAAGTCCTACTGACCCGAACCTGACGGCTTCGTGAACAGCTGTGAGACCGCAGACACCAGCGTATTTGCGCATGTACCCAGAACATCATGTCACCCCCTCAAGCTGTTTTTGCAGAGCTGTCCTACCCGGGGCGACGTCTGGGGCTCCACGCAATTGCGTGGTTTGCGTGGTGGTTAAAACTGCTACTGGATGTAAGCAAGGGTTAAATTTGGATTTTTGAAGAGGGGAAACCCTAACACCCTGTGAGTGCTGCTTTAGGTGAATATAGCGGACCAGGTTCTGACACAGACTAGATGGAAGCATAATGCTTTTGTGATTTACTTTTAAAGAACTTTAAAAGTGTTTTTGAGCAAGCACACTCACTAAATGGAGACGGAATGCATAAAAAATTAACTGGAGCTTTGCCTGCAGGAAATAGAATGAAGTGATAAAAAAACTGCCAATATATAATGCCGCTGCAGACCATTCTGCCCCATTTGAAACCCTGGATGTAAGTATAAGTAAAAATGAGTAAGCAAAGAACGCAATGCCCTGTTTGTTTGTCGGCTGGTTTTGTAGTAACGTGGTCAGTTAGATCATTGTTCGGTTCTCAAGGCAGTGGAAAAGTTGTCTCTTTATTGAGATAGCTTCTCCGTTTCCTCGGCTGAACACCGGCTCTGGCATGAGAAGCAGCATATAGTAGATAGGGTATATGTGTGTGTGGCTTTGTAAACTAAAGCGTATTGGCTATTTTAAAAAAGCCACGAGCCGTGTATGTGTAACATACTTGAAAGTTACCTCAGATGCAATCAAACTGATTAATTATTAAATAGAATATTACCAACTCTTAATTTACTGCCATTGTATTATTGCATTTTCTTTTGAAACATTTTTTTTAAACCATAGCCAGTTATAATGTTGTTTCTATGTAGATCACCTTCTAACACAGCGTAAAACAACTACTAAAGAATCAGTTGCTGAGTTGCGTGATGCCATGCGAGGGTCGGACGTGTGAACAACGAGCTCTGCGCACTTTGCTAGTTTTTAATTCTTTTTGTGTCCTAAACTGGTGAGATTCGATACACTCTGTTTCATAACTGTTCTATGGAGACAATATGTCAAAGAATTAAAAATCTTCGGACTCTGGAGATATTAAAAGACATTTATGTGCTCAAGCTGACACACCAGACAGGGCGGCAGACCAGGGACTCAATTTGGACTGTGCGGCAGGAGAAATTCAACGTCAACTGTCCAGCATGTCTGTGATGCTGACGAAAGTCGTAGCGGACTTGGAGGATCTTGCTGTAACATGTCGATCGATTATGGCGATGGAGGCGAAATTCTCTGAGTCGGTTACAAGATTGTCGGATGTCGAGATTATCTGGAGTCATCAGAGAGGGAATTAGCTGCTAATCCGCTAGCGACCAAGGCAGATTTGCAGTGCGTCTGGGAAAAGTTGGAAGACCTTGAGAATCGTAATCGGCGAAACAACGTCCAAATTGTTAGAATTTCTGAGAACGAAGAAGGCCGAGATATGGTGAAATTCCTAGACGATCTCTTCCCAATTCTGCTCAACATAACAGGCCATAAACTGGAAATCGAGCGAGCTCACAAGGTCCTGGCTCGGAGATCGGCTGAGGGAGACGGGCCCCGATCAATTCTGGCCAAATTTCTGAGATCATCCGATAAAGATCTCGTGTTGCGTGAGGCGAGGAGTAAAGTAAGGCTTTCTTGGAAGAACCACAACATTTTCTTGTTTCTTGTCAGACTTTGCGAATTCGACGAGAGAAACCTGATTGATTCAAGGAATGCAAGAAACTCTTACATCAATGGTAGATCGCTTTTGCACTGATGTTTATGGCCAAATTGAGAAAAGATACTAAGGATGGCCGCAGGGTATTTACATGCCCAAAGCAAGCGATGTCTTTCATAAAGTCATTGGAATGATTAAGATATTTTGGTGATTTTCATGTTGCTCCTGAGTGAGCTTGACTCGCTGAACATTCGCTTGACTGTCCGAGGAATGTGAGCACCTTTTTTGTTTCTTCTTGTGATGGTTCCGCCTAGCGGCTGGGGTTTGTTTTGTGGAATAGCACTCCTTTGGGACATTTGTGGATGAGTCTGCTCGTTCTTTGTACTTGTGCCTCCTATTGGATGGAGTTTGTTTTGTGGAATATCTTTTTTGCAGGACATTGGAATGATTAGGTCATCTGCTGCACTTATGAAACAGCTGGCTCACTGAACATTCGTTTGACTGCCCGAGTAAACTGAAGGTTTTTTTATTTTTATATATATATATATATATATATATATATATATATATATATATATATATATATATATATATATATATTTTTTTTTTTAGTGTGTGTGTTGGTTCCGCTAGAGGCTGGAGCTTGTTTTGGGGAGGAACACACCTTCAGGACAGTATGTGGATGAATCTACACGTTCTTTGTGTTTATTCTGCCTACTGGATGGAGTTTGTTTTATAGATTTTCTTCTGTTATGTAATTCTGTCTCACAAAATTTGTATAGAAGTACCGGACTTGAACAATCCGATGGCAAAGTTGTCGCGGGGACTCTCGTAGGCGTACATGGACTTTTTGAGTTTAAATGGCTGGACGCTGGTTGGCGCTGTCGTGCACGGAGTTAATGCGCACGTTTTTCTTTTATCTGTTTGTTTGATTCGGGGGGTAGCTCGGGGTTCTTGTTGCACTGATGTTGGAAAGTGGTCTTTATAATCTTGTTTTTGACACACAGTCTATTTTTTCGAATGTGTCAAAATGTCAAATGTTAATATGAGTGGATTATCTCTCTCCACATGGAATGTGAATGGGTTGGGCCACCCCATAAAAAGAAGGAAAGTTATTTCTCTTCTTAAATGTAAGAAATATGATATAGTGTTTCTTCAAGAAACTCATCTTTCCCTGCAGGAAGCTGAAAAATTTGGGAAGATGTGGGGTGGACATGTTTTCTTTAGTGCTGGTTCAAGTAAGAGCAGGGTAGTCATTACATTGAGAAGTAAGCATCTACAATTCAAATGTCTCAAACAGATTAAAGATAAATTAGGAAGAGTCATTATTGTTTTAGTAGAAATTCAGGGGCAAAGGTTGATTTTGGCTAATATTTACACACCTAACGTTGATGATCAGGGCTTTTTTTATAGATCTTGAAGGGATGTTGCAAGCTGCTGGCACCCCTCATGATATAATATTGGGAGGAGGCTTAATCTATTGATGGACTCAGTCCTTGATCATAGTGAAGCAAAAGTGTGTAAGCCTCCTAAAGCAACACCAATGCTTCACAGGATGTGTAAAAATCTTGGTCTTACAGATATTTGGAGACATTTGAACCCATCTGGTAGGCCATTGATATTAATAGTATTTTTAAAGAATTCTATCTTGATCTCTATAGTTCCACATCTTCGTCTACTGATGAGGATATTAGAAATTTTGTGGAACCATTAGAACTCCCTAAACTGACAACTAAGCAAATTTTTTTTCTTGATTGTGAGATAACCTTGGAGGACTTTGGCGGGGTAGTTAAGGTCATGCCTACAGGCAAGGCTCCGGGGCCAGATGGTTTTGCCGCTGAATTTTTTAGATCTTATGCTACAGAACTGGCTCCACTTTTGTTAGACATTTAAACAGAATCATTTAAGAATGGAAATCTTCCAGCAGCCATGACACAAGCCAGGATCAGTCCGATTATTAAAAAAGACAAAGATCCAAGCGAGTGTAAGAGTTAACGTCCAATTTCCCTGATCCAGCTAGACATTAAAATATTGTCAAAAATTTTGGCTAACTGATTAAGTTATGACAGCTCTTCTGACAACATTAGGCATCTCATCAATATTATGTGGTCACTGGTGAATGAGCAGACTCACGTCGTGGCCATCTCACTTGACGCTGAAAAGGCATTTGATATGGTGGAATGGGATTATCTTTTTAAGATTTTGGAAATATACGGGTTCGGGAATACTTTTATTGGATGGATTAAGTTACTTTATAGACACCTGGTAGCGGCGGTACAAACAAATGGATTAATTTCAGATTATTTTACTCAGGATAGAGGCACCCGGCAGGGTAACCCTCTTTCCCCATTATTGTTCTGTCTTGCCCTGGAACCATTAGCAGCCATGATATGAAGGGAAGATAATTTTCCAGGGGTGGTGGCGGGAGGTGTGGCACATATGCTTTTGCTTTACGCAAATTATATTTTATTATTCGTCTCCGACCCCACTAGATCTATGACTTGCCTCCACAGAATTATTAATTCCTTTTCTAAGTTCTCAGGATACAGAGTTAATTGGTCTAAATCCAAAGCTTTGGCTCTGACAGCATACTGCCCAGTAACGGCTTTCCAGCCAGGCGCCTTCCAGTGGCCCAAACAGGGCATTAAGTATTTGGGCATTTTATTCCCAGCAAATTTATATGAGTTAATTCTGATCCCTTAATAAAAAGGTTTTCGTGTGATGTGGGCAGGTGGGCTTCATTACATTTATCTATGATTGGGAAGGTTAATGTTATTAAAATTAATTGTATTCCAAAATTTAACTACCTGCTACAATCTATCCCTGTAGATGTCCCCCTCTCTTATTTCAAGCAATTTGATAGCATAGCGAAGTCCTTCATTTGGAATGGTAAGTGTCCCAGATTGCATTTCAATAAATTACATAGGCCGATTGACAAAGGTGGGCTAGGCCTACCCAAGATTTTGTATTATTATTATGCATTCGGTCCCAGATCTTTTCCCAGATCTCAGTTCTATAAGTATTTACAGCTGCGCCACCTGCTCTGTACTGTTTTGGGAGTAGTTTACACCCCCCTAAAGTGGCAGATACTCTGGGAGTGGTGATTACTGCTTTTGGAAAAGGTCATGAGGCATCAGTGTATTACTCCCTGCTAATTCAGAATCTGGGGGATGGAACATCAACTTCTCTTAAGAGATTGTGGGAGAAAGATCTAAAACTTGGTATTGGAGGAGGGAGTGTGGGCTAGGATTCTAAATACCTGATTTAAATTCAAGTCTGCATCTAGAGATGCAAGGATTCGCCTTATGCAGTTCAAGATTTTACATAGAGTCTATTGGACCCCCTCTAGATTGTATAGGCTTGGTCTTAAAGACACACCACCTGCTGCCGATGTCAATCAGAAGATGGAGACACAACCCATGTCTTTTGGGAATGTGTTAGGATCCAAGAATTTTGGTTGAAGATTCAGAGTTTTATGTGTGAGGTATTGGGCTCTCAAATTTTATTTTGCCCCAGACTCTGTATTTTAGGTAATGGGGTGGTCATTAATATGGAGAATAAGCACATAAAAAACTGGGTCCTAACTAGCATTATGATTGCCAGACAAATAATTTTAAGGGGTTGGAAGTCAGCTGGAGCGCCCCTATTTCAGGAGTGGTGTTCAGAGGGGGCATTCAGAAGACTGGGGAATTTAGACTTGTTTTTGGAGACATGGGGCAAGTATCTGGCTTTTTTGGAGGGCTCTCGGGGAGGGACAGTGGAGAGAGAGGTGTAGTGGATGTGTGTGATTATTATATATATATTTTTTGTTTTGTTTTGTTTTTTTGTTTGTTTGTCTGTAGTTGTGTGACCACTGGGGTGTTGTTGGGGGTCGGGCTGTTGTGAGGGTTAAATGTTGATTCTGTTTGGTATATGTTTTGCTTTTCATTGTTTAATAGATGAATCAATAACAAATGTTAATCACAAAAAAAAAAACAAACAAAAAAATCAGTTGCTGATGCATTTAAAGTTAAACAATTTCAGGAAACACATTACAGGATATCCATATACAGTAGTGGCCAAAAATATTGGCACCCATGGTAAATATGAGCAAAGAAGGCTGTGAAATAAAAATCTGCATTGTTTATCCTTTTGATCTTTCATTCAAAAAATTTACTAAAATCTAACCTTTAATTGAAGTAAAACAATTGAAACAGGGGGAATATCTCATTATTAAATAAATATTTTTCTCTAAAATGCATTGTCCATTATTATTGTCACCCTTTTATTCAATACTTTTTGCAACCTCCCTTTGCCAAGATAACAGCTCTGAGTCTTCTCTTATAATGCCTAATGAGGTTGGAGAACACCTAGCAAGGGATCTGAGACCATTTCTCCATTCAGAATCTCTACAGATCCTTCAAATTCAGAGGTCCATGTTGGTGGACTCTCCTCTTCAGTTCACCCCACACATTTTCAATGGGGTTCAGGTCAGGGGACTGGGATGGCCATGGCAGAACCTTGAATTTGTGGTCAGTGAACCATTTTTGTGTTGATTTTTATGTTTGTTTTGGATCATTGTCCTGCTGGAAGATCCAACCAGGGCCCATTGTAAGCTTTTTGGCAGAGGTAGCCAGGTTGTTTGATAGAGTCCGTGATGCCATGTATCCGAACAAGATGTCCAGGACCTTTGGCAGAAAAACAGCCCCACAACATTAAATATCCAGCACCACATTTAACCATGGGCATTGGGTACTTCTTCATCTCTTGGTGCGCCAAACCCATCTCTGGTGTTTGCTGCAAAAAAGCTCTTTTTTTGTTTCATCTGACCATAGAACCTGGTCACATTTGAAGTTCCAGTAGTGTCTGGCAAACTGAAGACGCTTGAGTTTGTTGTTGGATGAGAGCAGAGGCTTTTTTTCTTGAAACCCTCCCAAACAACTTGTGGTGATGTAGGTGATGTCTGATATTTATTTTTATTTTTTTTTTTTACTTTCTGACCTCAAGACCCAACTAATTTCTGCAATTCTCCAGCTGTGTTCCTTGGAGATTCTTTGGCCACTTGAAACATCCTCCTCACAGTGCGTGGAGACATTATAGACGCATGTCCTTTTCCAGGCCAATTCTAAAGCTCTTCAGTAGATTGGAACTTGTAAATTTTGCCCTGATGGTGGAAATGGGTATTTTCAATGCTTTGGTTATTTTCTTATAGCCACTTCCCATTTTGTGAAGCTCAACAACCTTTTTGCCACATATCAGAAATATATTCTTTAGTCTAACCCACTGTGATTGATGATTAAGGGAATTTGGCCTTTGTGTTACCTCATATTTATAACCCTGTGAAACAGGAAGTCATGGCTGAACAATTTCATGTTCCTAGTCACCCAGGTGCACTACAAAAATGTAAAATATGAAGGGGAATATACTTCAGATATATTTTACTCATAAGAATTTCTAGGGGTGCCAATAATTGTGACCGTGTTTTGGAGAAAAATATTTATTTAATGAGATATTTCCCCACTTTCAATTGTTCTACTTCAATTAAAGGTTAGATTTTTGTAAAACATTTTGAATTAAAGATCAAAAGGATAAACAATGCAGATTGTTTTTTTTTTTCCACAGCCTTCTTTGCTCATATTTACCATGGGTGCCAATATTTTTGGCCACTACTGTATATGTGTGTACAGTCAGGACAAATTACATTTTATTCAATTGTTGTCTTGGGTAACTTTGAAAATTTAACTTGGTGAAAATTGACGACATAGGTTGCTTCACAAAGTTTGTGCATTATTTGTCAATGAGAAAATATTTTTTTGCTTTCATAAGTCTATTATAAAGGTAATAAAAAGTTTACTTTTACTCAAATATAAAAGGTAGAAAAATATTTGTTTTACTAAAGTACATTTTAGCTATATGCTCAAGTAAAACATTTTGAATACCAATAGTTAAGTATACAGGTGCATCTCAATAAATTAGAATGTCGTGGAAAAGTTCATTTATTTCAGTAAATCAACTCAAATTGTGAAACTCGTGTATTAAATAAATTCAGTGCACACAGACTGAAGTAGTTTAAGTCTTTGGTTCTTTTAATTGTGATGATTTTGGCTCACATTTAATAAAAACCCACCAATTCACTATCTCAAAAAATTAGAATATGGTGACATGCCAATGAGCTAATCAACTCAAAACACCTGCAAAGGTTTCCTGAGCCTTCAAAATGGTCTCTCAGTTTGGTTCACTAGGCTACACAATCATGGGGAAGACTGCTGATCTGACAGTTGTCCAGAAGACAATCATTGACACCCTTCACAAGGAGGGTAAGCCACAAACATTCATTGCCAAAGAAGCTGGCTGTTCACAGAGTGCTGTATCCAAGCATGTTAACAGAAAGTTGAGTGGAAGGAAAAAGTGTGGAAGAAAAAGATGCACAACCAACCGAGAGAACCGCAGCCTTATGAGGATTGTCAAGCAAAATCGATTCAAGAATTTGGGTGAACTTCACAAGGAATGGACTGAGGCTGGGGTCAAGGCATCAAGAGCCACCACACACAGACGTGTCAAGGAATTTGGCTACAGTTGTCGTATTCCTCTTGTTAAGCCACTCCTGAACCACAGACAACGTCAGAGGCGTCTTACCTGGGCTAAGGAGAAGAAGAACTGGACTGTTGCCCAGTGGTCCAAAGTCCTCTTTTCAGATGAGAGCAAGTTTTGTATTTCATTTGGAAACTAAGGTCCTAGAGTCTGGAGGAAGGGTGGAGAAGCTCATAGCCCAAGTTGCTTGAAGTCCAGTGTTAAGTTTCCACAGTCTGTGATGATTTGGGGTGCAATGTCATCTGCTGGTGTTGGTCCATTGTGTTTTTTGAAAACCAAAGTCACTGCACCCGTTTACCAAGAAATTTTGGAGCACTTCATGCTTCCTTCTGCTGACCAGCTTTTTAAAGATGCTGATTTCACTTTCCAGCAGGATTTGGCACCTGCCCACACTGCCAAAAGCACCAAAAGTTGGTTAAATGACCATGGTGTTGGTGTGCTTGACTGGCCAGCAAACTCACCAGACCTGAACCCCATAGAGAATCTATGGGGTATTGTCAAGAGGAAAATGAGAAACAAGAGACCAAAAAATGCAGAAGAGCTGAAGGCCACTGTCAAAGAAACCTGGGCTTCCATACCACCTCAGCAGTGCCACAAACTGATCACCTCCATGCCACGCCGAATTGAGGCAGTAATTAAAGCAAAAGGAGCCCCTACCAAGTATTGAGTACATATACAGTAAATGAACATACTTTCCAGAAGGCCAAGAATTCACTAAAAATGTTTTTTTTTATTGGTCTTATGATGTATTCTAATTTTTTGAGATAGTGAATTGGTGGGTTTTTGTTAAATGTGAGCCAAAATCATCACAATTAAAAGAACCAAAGACTTAAACTACTTCAGTCTGTGTGCATTGAATTTATTTAATACACGAGTTTCACAATTTGAGTTGAATTACTGAAATAAATGAACTTTTCCATGACATTCTAATTTATTGAGATGCACCTGTAATTTATTTGTACTTATTTCATCACTGCATTTTAAAGATTCACATGAAGAAAGACAAAACAGGATCCTTTCTTCATCTAATGCACTGGCTGTAATTTTATTTTTACCTCATTCACTAAACAAGTCAATGGTGCAAGATTACCATACACAGAATTAAGATATGCATTACACGTCTAGGCTATACAGTGAATGTTTTATAATTATTACAAATACAGGAGACATATTTACATTTTAATCCAATTTCCATACAACATGTACTATTTACAAAATAAGTATGAAAATTAAGCCAATCTGAAAAATAATATACAGTGTTAATGCCTCAGTTGAACTATTTTCTGCTGTTTTACCACAACAAATTGGGATGTTCATTTCGAAACATTAGGCCTCGGATGGGGGGGGGGGGGGGGGGGGGGGTATATATAGTAATGCCAGGTTTGCTTCAAAGGCAGCATGGGAAAATGCATGACGAGTCAATGCAAAAACAATTCAAAGGAGGTGACCGTCAAAAAAAAAAAAAAAAAAAAAAAAAAAAATTATATATAATTTTGAATGACCTCTACAAAATATATTCCCTGATGGTAGAAATTAAAATGAACAGGCCTCATAATTCTGCCCTCCACATCTGGACTATCTTTAAGATTAAATGTAAGAAAGTGCCCTTGTAACATGGTCAAATTAAATTGAAAATTGTTTCAAGAAATAAGCACAGCTACACATCAGTCCCTAATAAAGATCATTTATCTTTTATCTGATAATTCATGCATTTTGAATTCAAGTACATTCAAAGTCCACTTCAATGAGTTGCTAAAATCTAACACCTAAAGCTATTTGGTTTCCATTTGAGAAAACAACAAAAACTTAAGTTCAAGCTTTATTTGTTCTGTTAGTTGTAAACACATATTTTGTGCAAAGAACTGCAAACTAATATATACATTGCAAAAAAAAATAAATACAGTTAATGAAATTCATTATGAATGTTTATGACTTTACATTAGTAACCAAGCCACTCACAAAGACAGTAAAAAAAAAAAATGCTGAAAATCTTTGCCCTGGCAAAAATGTACAATATTTAGCTCATATGTGTGATACATTTACTTTCATGATAAATGTTAACCTTCACTAATCTTCAGTGCAAAGAAAAACAAAACCAGAAATAAATGTTTCTCATGCACTTATGTGCCGTATCTGAATAAATATTCAATTTTGACATTTTCACAGATGCTGTAACAATCCAACAGCTCAGAGGAGCCCTGCAGGCTGCCTGACCAAAGGGCAGAATATTCCGAGTCATATTCATGTGTTCCCTGTGAAAATGTTCTTTGTGCAATTTAAAAGCAGCAAGAATATTAACTTCATAAGGAATGACAGTGATCAGTCTGTAAAGCACAGTAAACCTATACCACTTCCTGTGAAAATCTGGTGGGCAGTACTTTCTCCTGGTTGTTTGGCCAGAGTACTACTGTTACATGCCCAGCCAAATTGCTCTTTGTAAATATCTATTCATCTTCCCCAGCAGACTAAAACACTGATAATTTCAGCACTTGTATCTTGACTGCATGTTTTAAAGTGTACAGAGCAAAGATTTTCATAATAAAAAAGCTGAAGACATACCATCCCTTTTCCCTTCACAGCAGTGAACTGCATATATGACCTGTCCAATGCTAATTTGTTCCAAAACCATTTTCTACTGATAATGATTAAACAGAAATCCTTTTTAGAGGTCAGACTTGGTCTGTTCAAATAAGTAATGAAGAATGGTAATTTAAAACGAAGAAATTCTCTCACTAACTTCCATTGTATATGTTGCATTTGCTCTTCAGATAATGTAAAATACTGAACATGTGTTGATAAAATAAGTTAAATTAATAAGTACAGTAAAGAGGTACATGATAAATGTTCAATAATATTAAAATGTACCAACAGATGTTTAAATCCTGTTCATTTTCTAGGAAAAAAAAGGCTGGTTTAATGATCCTGTTGAGGTTTAAACAGAATGGTGAAATTCGCAAGAGCCAAAACTGACCACAAAATCATTAAATTAGTATCACACTCAAATATATGGCCTTCCTAAGAGGCAAAACCTTTGGCCAGCTGATCTTTCTTGTTAAAACTGTCTGTAAACCGCTGCTTTTATTAAAACAGTAAGGACAAAAACCAACAAGGAATGTGTCGTCTCTTCATGAGTTGCATAAAGCACAGTAATCCTGCAAGTTACACTACCGTTCAAAAGTTTGGAGTCACTTGACTGAAATGTTTCTCTTGATCTTAAAAATCTTTTGATCTGAAGGCATATGCTTATATGTTTGAAATTAGTTTTGTAGACAAAAATATAATTGTGCCAACATATTAAATTTATTTAATTACAAAACTAAAATTTTATTTAGAAAAAAAAGGTTTTTGAAATGGATGACTTGGACCGAATAATTAAGAAAAGCAGCCAATAAGTGCCCAACATGGATGGGAACTCCTTCAATACTGTTTAAAAAGCATCTCAGGGTGATACCTCAAGAAGTTGGTTGAGAAAATGTCAAGAGTACATGTCTGCAAAATCTAGGCAAAGTGTGACTACTTTGAAGAATAGAGCCAAAATATAACACACTTTTGATTTATTTTGGATTTTTTTGTCACAACATAATCCCCATAGTTCCATTTCTATTATTCCATAGTTCTGATGACTCTACTATTATTCTAAAATGTGAAAAAAAAAAAAATGAAGAATGAGTAAGTGACCCTAAACTTGAACGGTAGTGTATGTACAAATGGATTTCCATTCAGTTAAGTGGTCTGTGTCTAATTTTTTTGCACCATTTTGTCCTAATGTACCAAGGGAATCATTTCAGTAGAATACTACAGTAAAAAATGATATGTGAGATATCTTTTACAGGAGCTATATTTCTTATTATTACAAACTTTGCTAAATGGTATGTTTTACGTCCTTGATATGTGGATTTTTGTCAAGCAAATACACTGCGAAGTGGCACAGTTCTGGGCATATGAGTAAATTGGCGAGCATATATGGTCTATGTCTTCACCATCATGGCTTGGTCTGATTCAGCAAATCCATTAAGCCAATTCAGCAATAACATTCTTTTGAGGGACAAATTTTGCTCTAATCTTCAGTACTTTGGTCCATATATATATATATATATTTAGCATTGTTGGTATAACCACTTTTTTTTTTTTAGCAGTAACTTGAGCAAAATAGCTATTTGTTTATGTTTTGTATGTCTTCTATTAGAGAAAGTTGTGTTCATTAAATATGATTTTTTTTTTTTGAATGATTTTTTTAAAATATATTATTATTTATTTTTTACTTAGTGTAGTTGTAGGGGATTTTATTTTAAGCAAACCAACTGTCTCCAGAGGGTTATGGCTGTTGTTGGCCATGTGGGCAAGATGTTCCTGGTGGACAACACTAGTGAGGACGATCTTTACAGACAAGAGCAACTCAAGAGAAAAAAAGAACCTGCTCTGAAGATTCGTGCACACACACAAATAGACTATTACAACATGCTACTTGGAGGTTCTGTTATGACAAATAACAAAAGTTAAGACTGAATAAATCCAATCAATAACACAAAGGGTTAGGAGAGAAATAGAGAGGACGAGGAAGGGGAGAGTTGGTTTTCAGGAACTGAAAGTTCTTTTGCTGGAGAGGAGAACAGATCCACAGGTCTACATACAAGAGAAACCATCAAGAACCACAAAGATTTAGAAGTGTTAACACACTTGGTACGTTGTAAAGGTAGACAGAGAAATATGAGCATTATTGATGCACATATGTGCGCTCGTTCAGTTCTTCATCAGACCGGACCGTCTCCTCGCCAACTTGGACCTGGAGGAGGAGAAGACCAAAAGAGTTGGATCAGCCACTGCAGTATGTTAACAAATTAAAAGTTTGACAGTTTAGAGCAGTGGCTCCCAACCTTTTTTCCTTGAAGCCCCCCTTCTAACATATAAGAAAGTCTGTGTCTGGATTTTGCATAACCGCGATAGAAACGATGCTTGAAAATTTCTAGCGGTTGACACATACAGTATCTACTGGTATAAAATTTTGGTGATTATTGATGCATAGCACACAAACGAAGATTTTTAGAAAAATATTTCAGCTCTGTAGGTCCATACAATGCAAGTGAATGGTGACCAGACCTTTCAAGCTCCAAAAATCACAAAAAGGCAGCCTAACAGTAATCCATAAAATTCCAGTGGTTAAATCCATGTCTTCAGAAGCAATACAATAGGTGTGGGTGAGAAACAGATTCATATTTAAGTTTTTTTTTACTAAAAATATTCACTTTCACATTCTGAAAGTGGAGATCTTTTAGTAAAAAAGGATTGAAATCTGATTGCATCACTTAAGATTAACATATATTAAGCCACTGAATTTGTGTGGATTACTTTTATGTGATTTTTGGAGTATCAAAGGTCTGGTCATCATTCACTTGCATTGTATGAACCTACAGAGATGAAACATTCTTCTAAAAATCTTTGTTTGTGTTCTGCAGAAGAAAGAAAGTCATACACATCTGGAATGGCATGAAAGTGAGTAAATGTTGAGAGAATTTTCATTTTTGGGTGAACTATCCCTTTAAGAAGTTTTGCAGTTTTGCAATGCGTGGTTATGAAGTTGCAGAAATTCCATGCATTTTTATGATGCAAGAAAAAGAAACGTACAAGCACTTGGTGCACTTCATAAAGCAGTTGTACAAAGATGCTCTGGTGGGCATACAGTTGTCATAGTGTCAAGGTCTTTGGGCAGTTTTTGAAAGTTTATGTTGAGATTGTGCTTCTCACATTGAGATAGACGAGGACGCTGACATAATGTCTTACCGGTATAGGTAGTGCATTTTTATACTGTATCTTTGACTGCATCAAAGCATATGTTTCCACACCCCCCTTGTGAACTCTGGCGCTCTGGTTTAGAGCACCCATTTCAGGAAAACAACTTGGTCCAGACTACACAATGAACCAAAGGTAACTGTAAAAAGCAGGGTTGCCATACAGTTGGCAATGAAGTTCCATGACTTGCCCAATCAGTCGTGATAAGTGGATAAGGATTTTTAGAAACATTTAATAGAGATTGCACAAGAAAAGCAATTTCTAATCAATAAGTATTTTAATACAGATCAAAACTAAAAAAAAAACATATCATCACTAAAGAATTTCCATGACTTTGCTAGGCCTGGTTATCACATTTTTAAACATTTCCAGATTTTTCATGACCATGGGAACCTTGAAAAGCTTCAAAATCATCCATAAAACTTTTTTGGGGGTAAAGCTTGTGATGTGTACCTTATCGTTCCTGCTAGTAGTGGGTTGAAGGCATAGAGCCAGTCGTTCATGTCTTTGTCATTGTTGGCCTGGAGGAGAATTCCTCTGTGCTTGGTGCACACAGCAAATGTATTGGGTGTCTGGAAGACAATAAATAGCAACAATCAGCCATGTTTGAAAGATAGTGGTGATGGTCACATGGGCATGTAAACATTATCTAACAGCTGATTTCCACAAAACGGATAACGTCTTACCTTAAGCATGGCCTGCTGGTCTTCACTGTATTCCACCTGAGCAGTGGATAAATTCAGCATGCCCCTCTCTACTGGGTCCTTATCATTGTTGTAGATCAACACATATGGCCGACGTACCACCACAAAGTGCTTTACCCAGGAGTTAGAGCGGGGCTCCATGAAACTGAGAAATCCCTTCTTTGATACCACAGATCTGTGTAAAGAGACCATTAAAGGGCAGGTCAGACCAGAATATTTCTACACAACAGCCATATCATCTCAAGAAAATGTTTACATGAAACAGCCTGACATAACAGTATTTGTGTTTAAAATAAGCTGGACCCTGAGTCCATAGTAGGGTATGAGGTCAACTTCAGAGCCTTTGTCATGGCTTCTATTTGCGAGAATTGAACCAGCAACCTTCCGGTTACATTAGGCCTCATTCATGAAAAACAAGCAAATTTGTGTTTAAATTATTCCTCAAACCAATGTACACTGTCACATTCAATCTCTTACCCAGGTCTCATCTCCTCAATATCAGGCAAAAGGTTGAGGAACTCATGTTTGCCAGCCCGTGCCAGGTAGGACGTCTCCAGAATGGGCACCATGGGGAAGTTCTCATAATCAGAGCATGAGGGGCTGGTGGCACGAGAGTTGGCTTCAGGGGTCCTTAAAAAAAATTCGAGTTTCTAGGATGTTTAACCTTTAGAAGTCTGAATACTGAATTTACTAGAGGTCGACTGATAAATCGGTTTTTAATTAATCAGTGCCAATACTATCGGTTATTTGGAAAAATCAACGGCGATAATTGCCAATATTTTTGTGTGTTTCTCTGTGGCCAAAACCCTTCATCTAGTGAATATATAGGCTACAGAAAGCTTAATTTGGTGATCCAAATCCAGAGCATTGTTTGGGAAATGTTATAAAAAATACACATGACAATTGACAAGCGATCACTGATGATCTACTATTGATGAATTACTGCTAATAGAGTATTTATTAGCCCATATGACAATGTTTACTTTATAGTATTTATATTTTAATACATTGTAGATGATTGTAAGAGTGCATGTTTTGTTTCCTATGTGTGTTTGTGTGAGCTGGAAGCACAGACATTTCAAAATAAGAATACCCAGTGTATTTCAGGCTTGTTTATAATTAAAAGTCCCAAGTTATACATCAAATCTTCATTATTTCTGGATATTATTGAGATTGTGGTTGCACAACAAACACACATCTGGGATTTTACTCATTTTGGACTCTAGCAGCCTATATGTCTGTGCCCATCAAAGTAAAGAAAGACTAATAATATTTTTTAACATTATATAAATAGATTAAAAAAATAAATAAAAAATAGCGTCCGCTTAATCTGTTATTGGACTTTTCCACCACCTTAGTTATTGGTATTGGCTAAATCCACTATCGGTCGACCTCTAGATTGTACTGTTTAAAAAGTATGTGTATAAACTTCTTATAAACAGAACCGTACCGAGTGTCGGACAGAGAGGGGCAGGTGGAGGAGGGGGTGAGAGTGGCACTGCTAAAACTGGTGACTGACGGATCACGGCCCATAGGAGAGATATCCGACAACTGAGATACAGCAAAAAAAAAAAAAAAAAAAAAAGTAAAACAGATTTGTTATGCTAATTTAAGCTGCATGTGTTTCAAAACACATTTTTGAAGGCCAGGTGTTACCTTGCATTCACTGATGCTGTTGCACAGCTGGTTAAATTCACTGTTGAAAGTGTGTGTGAGGAGACGGAGGCACTGCAAAAGAATTTACAGATACAAAATGATACATAAATGTCCCTTCTAATTAACCTGATTGGTTTATTTTATACAGATCTACATTTTGGATCACATTTAAAACTCAAAAAATGTAAAATAAAAAATACTTAAAAATGACTGGAATGAACTTAACTGACTTTCATTTGTTGACAACTAAATATTAACCACTGCAGGGTCTCCTACCTTGGTGGCCAGCTCCTTCTCGCGGTCTACCAAGCTCTCGATGTCTGTGGAGTCATAGCCGCTGCTCTCACTTGGCGTGATGGCGCTCTCAAAGGTGGTGGAGGAGATCTGGGAGGAGATGCTGGTAGAGGTGCTGAGGGTGCCGCTGCTCAGGCTGGGTGACAAAGAATCACATAGGGATTTTGGAGGAGCAGTCTCACCCAGCTTCTCATGAAGCAGCAGCAGGTGACGGGTTTTCTCCACCTGTCAAGCACAGAAAGGGACATCAGGGTCTGGAGATCACGGTTGCCCTGCCTGAATGTTTTTGGTGCAGTTTAGACCAACGGCAACTTGTGCTAAAAAGCTACATGCAGCCCAAAGAAAAGAAAACGCAGGTGCCTCGAGAGACGTTCCATTTAACTTGACACATTGTCTAAAAAAACATGGCACTTCTATTCCAGATGTGGCGCAATGGCCAAAGACATCTGTCTACCGTGTTTACATAGAAATACAATTAATAAAACAGTGCATATGGATGCAAAAATGCATTCGGTGATAATGGCCGCTTATATCTCCAGTTCTCTGTGAGACAGCCCAGAGTGTGACAGTAGCCAACCAGGATCTTTAAGTTTATATCCTTACCTCATGCAACTGCTCGAGTTTCTCAAGCTCCCATTGGTGCTCCAGGATCAGACTGTCTCCTCTGGGTCTCCAGCCCGCCAGGTTCTCCTCTCCACGCACATATGCCACTGATGTATCCAGAACCTTCCGTCTCCGCCGCTGCATACCTGCAAATGTGACGTACAAAGACAATGAGACGATGTGAAATGTCTATGACGTGTCTAAACCGCATTGAGATTACCATGAAAGGACTATGTAATATGAATACAGAGAAACTGCATTTTCTAGGAGAATGTTTCACACCTCAAACAGTAATTTACAGCAGAAAAAAAAGAAATTTGCAGTGAAAGCTTACCTGGGCTTCCTGCATCTGCTATCTTGCACAAGCTAAGCTCATAGATGCCAGTTACTTTATTACTGTAATAGAAACATCCCATAAACCAGAGTTAACAACATTAGCGATTTGTAGCATTTGACATTTGTACAAATAAAACCAATACACATTAGAATTAGATGATTCTCTTTTGTAGAAACTTAAAGCAAATTATATGCATCAGACACTCACTTTTAAAATATTGTATTTTATTACAATGGTAAAAGTGACCAAATTAAGCCCAATTTTTACCAGTCAGGGGTCTTTGAGTAACCACTTCCAAACAGGTTCCTTAGTGAGCGTGGAGGAGAGATCTTTGCATCTCTGGAGTAGAAGACCATGCAGATGTCCTTGGTTATAATAGCAGGCTGGATACAGTGGTCAAGCTGGAGGAAAGAGGTTCCAGTGCACACATGCAAGTGAATACTACATCTAAAGAACAAGTCAAAGAACATTTAACCTCTTCAACTCTGGGGCATTTTTGGGCTGCTTGAAATTTTTCACACACAAATTCACAAACACTGTGGACTAATTGCCAAAAATTGGTATCATTTTTCAGAAAACGCCCCAAATAAATCTATAAAAAAAAAAAGACTAAAATTTTTCACAATAATATTGTATACCTTTACAATACTATGATGAATAGAATTGTAAAACAAATCTGGTTTTGCTGTCCTAAATTTGCAACAATGTAATTTTGGTTCTGTTCACTCTATCTGCCTCCAAACATTTTGTTCCACTTAATGGCAGCAAGTACTAGAGAAAATAATTTCATCACAATATACAGATCTGAAATATAGGTGGTGCTCCAATGCCTTTTAGCCCTCACAGATGTGCTCGTCCATAGACATTCAGTCTAATTTTCAGTTCATATACCACCCCTATCGTTTCATCAAATATATTAGCCTCTGAGTGGACTAGAAGCTCAATCTAGGTGTCAAAAGAAAGCTGAGATCCTCCCTCTTTGTGATTATATTATCAATAGTCGATAACATATATTTTTTAATGATTTTGTTTAGCATGCTTTTCCTGCTGGACCAGATATTTTGTTCTGGTCATGTAAAAAAATAACACTTCATTATTCACACAAACAAGCAAGTAAGAAATGGCCCATTCTGTAGAAATCTACCTAAGGTAGGAGCAGATATACAGTTTTTAGCTATTTGGGGCTTACAGCAGCAGTGATTGGCGCAAAAAACAGATGTTTGTATTTGTGATTCTTTTGAAAATCTTTTGAACTGTGGTATTAGAGCAACAAAAACTGTACAGTCATATTACTAGCTTTTATTTGATATATGATTTGTCTATTTAAGTGCCATTTAGGGGACCTGGGTAGCTCAGAAAGTAAAGACGCTGACTACCACACCTGGAGTCGCAAGTTCGAGTGACTCCAGTCAGGCTTCCTAAGCAACCAATTGGCCCAGTTGCTAGGGTGGGTAGAGTCACGTTGGGTTAACCTCCTCATGGTCGCTATAATGTGGTTCTCACTCTCAGTGGTGCACGTGGTGAGTTGTGCGTGGATGCCGCGGAGAATAGCGTGAGCCTCCACACGTGCTAGGTCTCTGTGGTAACGCGCTCAACAAGCCACGTGATAAGATGCGTGGATTGACTCAGACGTGGAGGCAACTGAGATTCGTCCTTGAGGCAAGTCAGTACGCCACCATGAGGACTTAGAGTGCATTGGGAATTGGGCATGCCAAATTGGGGAGAAAAGGGGAGAAAATATTTCTTTTCATATTAATATTTCTACCACATGACCTCTAGGTGGTGCTTATTTGCGACGCAAATGTTTTCAGGCCTTATTTTGTCATTTTAAGTAACATAAATGCAGAAGCTTATCCGTGAAAAGTTCAGGTTCTAAGCTTTCAAATGATACCACATATGCCTGAATTATGTATCTGGGGATTTTGTACATTTACACAAAGCGTAATCTTTTTCTGCGACATAGCGCCCACAGAGTTTTTGACCCACAGAGTTGAAGAGGTTAATAAGAACATGCAAGTAAACAAAGTGAAGGCCGACCTCTAGATATGCAGACAGGGTCATGTAAATCTTCTCTCCATAGGGAGTGATACGATTCAGCAGGAGAGAGTTGTGGAGGGAGCTGTCCCAGACCGTCTCGAACCGGTAGAACGTCCTGAACAAGGTTAAAACACTTTCATTTTTTAGCTTTATCAACAAAATTAAAGCTTTGCTAGGGAAAGATATTTTGATCATCTACAATACTTAAGGGAGGCTTAAGTGATTCATTGTGCTAAACTATTTTTTGAGCATGTTTGCATATGTGTGGGGGATCTGCTTAAAGACAACATGAAAACAATCAAAACAATTTTGTCATCTGTAATGAGACTGAGAATAAAGAGTAAAACAGGATAATCAATAATAAATAAATACATATATGGCAGACCTTGATTTTATCCATCGAGATTTGATTGGATCCTGAAAACTGGTCTCTATGACAGGTGGTAGGAATGGAGAGGTTGAAAAATAAGAGGGCTTGGTTGATGTCAGCCAAAGAGCAATTTATTACATTTTGATGAAAGATTACAATATATACACAGTGGTGTGAAAAAGTTTTTGCCCCCTTCCTGATTTCTTATTTTTTTGCATGTTTGTCATACTTAAATGTTTCAGATCGTCAAACAAGTTTAAATATCAGTCAAAGATAACACAAGTAAACACAAAATGCCGGACATTCTCCTTCAGGATTTTTTGGTAGACAGCAGAATTCATGGTTCCATTTATCACAGCAAGTCTTCCAGGTCCTGAAGCAGCAAAACAGCCCCAGACTATCACACTACCACCACCATATTTTACTGTTGGTATGATGTTCTTTTTCTGAAATGCGGTGTTACTTTTACGCCAGATGTAATGGGACACACACCTTCCAAAAAGTTCAACTTTTGTCTCGTCAGTCCACAGAGTATTTTCCCAAAAGTCTTGGGGATCATCAAGATGTTTTCTGGCAAAAATGAGACGAGCCTTAATGTTCTTTTTGCTCAGCAGTGGTTTTCGTCTTGGAACTCTGCCATGCAGGCCATTTTTGCCCAGTCTCTTTCTTATGGTGGAGTCATGAACACTGACCTTAACTGAGGCAAGTGAGGCCTGCAGTTCTTTGGATGTTGTTGTGGGGTCTTTTGTGACCTCTTGGATGAGTCGTCGCTGCGCTCTTGGGGTAATTTTGGTCGGCGGCCACTCCTGGGAAGGTTCACCACTGTTCCATGTTTTCGCAATTTGTGGATAATGGCTCTCACTGTGGTTCTCTGGAGTCCCAAAGCTTTAGAAATGGCTTTATAACCTTTTCCAGACTGATAGATCTCAATTACTTTCTTTCTCATTTGTTCCTGAATTTCTTTGGATCTCGGCATGATGTCTAGCTTTTGAAGACCTTTTGGTCTACTTCACTTTGTCAGGCAGGTCCTATTTAAGTGATTTCTTGATTGAGAACAGGTGTGGCAGTAATCAGGCCTGGGTGTGGCTAGAGAAATTGAAAGCAGGTGTGATAAACCACAGTTATGTTTTGGTGGGGCAAACACTTTTTCACACAGGGCCATGTAGGTTTGGATTTTGTTTTCCCTTAATAATAACAACCTTCATTTAAAAACTGCATTTTGTGTTTACTTGTGTTATCTTTGACTAATATTTAAACTTGTTTGATGATCTGAAACATTTAAGTGTGACAAACATGCAAAAAAATAAGAGATCAGGAAGGGGGCAAACACTTTTTCACACCACTGTATATATACACACACACACATTTGTGCTCAAGTTTGCATACCCTGGCAGAAATTGTGCAATTTTGGCATTGATTTTGAAAATATGACTGATCATGCAAAAAACAAAACAAAACAAAAAAAAACTGTCTTTTATTTAAGGATGGTGATCATATGAAGCCATTTATTATCACATAGTTGTTTGGCTCCTTTTTAAATCATAATGATAACAGAAATCACCCAAATGGCCCTGATCAAATGTTTACATACCCCTGAATGTTTGGCCTTGTTACAGACACACAAGGTGACACATACAGGTTTAAATGGCAATTAAAGATTAATTTCCCCACACCTGTGGCTTTTTAAATTGCAATTAGTGTCTGTGTATAAATAGTCAATGTATTTGCTAGCTCTCACGTGGATGCACTGAGCAGGCTAGATACTGAGCCATGGGGAGCAGAAAAGAACTGTCAAAAGACCTGCGTAACAAGATAATGGAACTTTGTAAAGATGGAAAAAGATATAAAAAGATATCCAAAGCCTTGAAAATGCCAGTCAGTACTGTTCAATCACTTATTAAGAAGTGGAAAATTTGGGGATCTCTTGGTACTAAGCCAAGGTCAGATAGACCAAGAAAGATTTCAGCCACAACTGCCAGAAGAATTGTTCAGGATACAAAGAAAAACCCACAAGTAACCTCAGGAGAAATACAGGCTGCTCTGGAAAAAGACAGTGTGGTTGTTTCAAGAAGCACAATATGACAATACTTGAACAAAAATGAGCTGCATGGTCGAGTTGCCAATGCCACAAAAAAGCCCGGTTACAATATGCCCGACAACACCTTGACACGCCTCACAGCTTCTGGCACACTGTAATTTGGAGTGACGAGACCAAAATAGAGCTTTATGGTCACTACCACAAGCACTATGTTTGGAGAGGGGTCAACAAGGCCTATAGTGAAAAGAATACCATCCCCACTGTGAAGCATGGTGGTGGCTCACTGATGTTTTGGGGGGTGTGTGAGCTCTAAAGTTACGGGGAATGTTGTGAAAATTGATGGCAAGATGAATGCAGCATGTTATCAGAAAATACTGGCAGACAATTTGCATTCTTCTGCACGAAAGCTGCGCATGGGACGCTCTTGGACTTTCCAGCACGACAATGACCCTAAGCACAAGGCCAAGTTGACCCTCCAGTGGTTACAGCAGAAAAAGGTGAAGGATCTGGAGTGGCCATCACAGTCTCCTGACCTTAATATTGTCGAGCCACTCTGGGGAGATCTCAAACGTGCGGTTCATGCAAGACGACCAAAGACTTTGCATGACCTGGAGGCATTTTGACAAGATGAATGGGCAGCTATACCACCTGCAAGAATTTGGGGCCTCATAGACAACTATTAAAAAGACTGCACACTGTCATTGATGCTAAAGGGGGCAATACACAGTATTAAGAACTAAGGGTATGCAGACTTTTGAACAGGGGTCATTTCATTTTTTTTCTTTGTTGCCATGTTTTGTTTTATGATTGTGCCATTCTGTTATAACCTACAGTTGAATATGAATCCCATAAGAAATAAAAGAAAAGTGTTTTGCCTGCTCACTCGTGTTTTCTTAAAAAATGGTACATATATTACCAATTATCCAAGGGTATGCAAACGTTTGAGCACAACTGTATATACTTTTTGGAAAAGTGTGCACTGATGAATTGCTAACGAAAGACCAGCAATGTGTATTCATATACATTTACATTTATGCATTTGGCAGACGCTTTTATCCAAAGCGACTTACAGTGCACTTATTACAGGGACAATCCCCTCGGAGAAACCTGGAGTTGTGTCTTGCTCAAGGACACAGTGGTGATGGCTGTGGGGATCAAACCGGCAACCTTCTGCTTACAAGTTCTGCACTTTAGCCCACTATGCCACCACCACTATTCAGAAAGTAAACAGGACCAATTTTGATTTCATGTTGTCTTTAAACTAATATTTGTAAAATTTGGTTTACAACAATTTAAGGCCAAATCAATTAATTTGCACTGCTGCCTGAAATTCACTGCCACATCTTTTCACAAGTGTGTGGTAATTTACAATGCAGGTTCTCTGTTTTTAGTGTATCATTTTTCAGTGTCTACCAAATGATGACACAAGGGCTATTTTTCACAAGCCCTGAACCCTAAAGGACATCTGCTAACTGAAAAGCTCCATAAAAGTGTCTCAGGCAGCTCTCTGCTGATGTGTAAACTTTAACCAAACAGATGGTGCTAATAGCCAGACAATCTCCTCTTTCACTGTTAATAATATGAGGTGTAATGGCAGCTGTATCATGCAGTGCCAGAAGATCTCTGTGTTTAAATAGTTTGTTGATATGTTTGAGTCGCATTGAGATCAACACAACAGCAAGAGTGCTAACAGATGTTACATTATTAGTGATCTGGTGTGAGCTTGAAGCAGACTGTGTGTGTGTGTGAGACTGGGGGCTGCTGCGCTGTGCTGACTGCAAGCAAAAACACACTAGAGAGAGAGAGAGAGAGAGAGTGTGGTGCAGGTGACTCATCAAATGTCCTCAAATATCTGTCTCTCTTTCGCTCTTATTTCACTGTTTAAATGGCACACAGAGATGCACACTGGCTTGTCTGCGTCTTTATCATCTTCATTTTTATGCAGCATTTCACATTTCAACTGCAAACATAACTAATTTTATAATAAAGTGAATGGCTGTGATCAAATGTAATGTCAAGACTACATTTATCCTTATTGATTCATACAAATTTCTATTTTAAGAAACGTGGTGGCAAAAGCTCCTCTATTAATGGTTTTAAGGGGAGATACTAGAAGTGGTGATTTCTGTTGGAATTAACATTCAGTGTAACAGCCAATGAAATTTATATTATAATAAATAATATTATTATATATATTAATAAATATGTTTATATATATATATATATATATATATATATATATATATATATATATATATATATATATACATACACACACACACACACACACACACACACACACACACACACACACACACACACACACACACAGGTGCATCTCAATAAATTAGAATGTCATGGAAAAGTTCATTTATTTCAGTAATTCAACTCAAATTGTGAAACTCGTGTATTAAATAAATTCAATGCACACAGACTGAAGTAGTTTAAGTCTTTGGTTCTTTTAACTGTGATGATTTTGGCTCACATTTAACAAAAACCCACCAATTCACTATCTCAAAAAATTAGAATACATCATAAGACCAATAAAAAAAAACATTTTTAGTGAATTGTTGGCCTTCTGGAAAGTATGTTCATTTACTGTATATGTACTCAATACTTGGTAGGGGCTCCTTTTGCTTTAATTACTGCCTCAATTCGGCATGGCATGGAGGTGATCAGTTTGTGGCACTGCTGAGGTGGTATGGAAGCCCAGGTTTCTTTGACAGTGGCCTTCAGCTCATTTGCATTTTTTGGTCTCTTGTTTCTCATTTTCCTCTTGACAATACCCCATAGATTCTCTATGGGGTTCAGGTCTGGTGAGTTTGCTGGCCAGTCAAGCACACCAACACCATGGTCATTTAACCAACTTTTGGTGCTTTTGGCAGTGTGGGCAGGTGCCAAATCCTGCTGGAAAGTGAAATCAGCATCTTTAAAAAGCTGGTCAGCAGAAGGAAGCATGAAGTGCTCCAAAATTTCTTGGTAAACGGGTGCAGTGACTTTGGTTTTCAAAAAACACAATGGACCAACACCAGCAGATGACATTGCACCCCAAATCATCACAGACTGTGGAAACTTAACACTGGACTTCAAGCAACTTGGGCTATGAGCTTCTCCACCCTTCCTCCAGACTCTAGGACCTTGGTTTCCAAATGAAATACAAAACTTGCTCTCATCTGAAAAGAGGACTTTGGACCACTGGGCAACAGTCCAGTTCTTCTTCTCCTTAGCCCAGGTAAGACGCCTCTGACGTTGTCTGTGGTTCAGGAGTGGCTTAACAAGAGGAATACGACAACTGTAGCCAAATTCCTTGACACGGTGGCTCTTGATGCCTTGACCCCAGCCTCAGTCCATTCCTTGTGAAGTTCACCCAAATTCTTGAATCGATTTTTCTTGACAATCCTCATAAGGCTGCGGTTCTCTCGGTTGGTTGTGCATCTTTTTCTTCCACACTTTTTCCTTCCACTCAACTTTCTGTTAACATGCTTGGATACAGCACTCTGTGAACAGCCAGCTTCTTTGGCAATGTAAGTTTGTGGCTTACCCTCCTTGTGAAGGGTGTCAATGATTGTCTTCTGAACAACTGTCAGATCAGCAGTCTTCCCCATGATTGTGTAGCCTAGTGAACCAAACTGAGAGACCATTTTGAAGGCTCAGGAAACCTTTGCAAGTGTTTTGAGTTGATTAGCTGATTGGCATGTCACCATATTTTTTGAGATAGTGAATTGGTGGGTTTTTGTTAAATGTGAGCCAAAATCACCACAATTAAAAGAACCAAAGACTTAAACTACTTCAGTCTGTGTGCATTGAATTTAATACACGAGTTTCACAATTTGAGTTGAATTACTGAAATAAATGAACTTTTCCACAACATTCTAATTTATTGAGATGCACCTGTGTGTGTATATATATATATATATATATATATATATATATATATATTACATTAACATTAGGTTGCATCTTTCAAAGTCCATTTTCTTAGTGACATTTTACTCATATAAAAAAAACGTACTCTCCTGTTTCATGAGATCTGTAATTTTAGATATTGCTTCTTAAGTGAAATTAAGGTTATATATGGGCCATTATATCCTTAAAAAAAAAAAAAAAACATGTTTATTTACATATACAAAATTTTATCTTTTGACAAAAGGGAATGGCAATTACCAACAACTGAGTTTTTGATCACATTAAAGCAAAAATACATTTTCTATATGATTTAATATGATTTCACCCCCCTCAAATTTAATAGGGTGATGCTTAATTTCCATGGTTTAATAGTTTAAATGGGTAAAGTCACAAAACAAAAAGTTATTTATTTTGTGTGCATATTAATATGGCCAAAATTTATTTTGATACAAAAAATAAATAAATAAATAGCCTATTCACCAGTAATTCCTCTCTTAATTCATACTATAATGTAGAATCAATTAAGGGAGGGAGAGGGAAAACAATGACACAGGCCTACTGCTGTAACACATATGAGTAAATCTTAAAGAGTCTCATAAAGCAGTTTTGTTATGAAAACACTTTATGAGCAGGTGGTTGTGATACCTAGCAATATCGCTATCTATACAAAGTCTGAGCAAAACCAAGAGTCCACCCGCAGCAGGAAAAGGACAAGAACAAAAAAAGAAAAGAAAAAAGAAAGAGACAGAACAAGCAGAAACCATCAGCAACAGAAATATTAACAAATCAAAAGACAAGCGGCACCATTCAAATTAAAAGCCAAACGAGCAAATGAGAATAAAGCAAATTAGCATTAATTAGAAGAACACAACATGCAAATTAACAAAAAGAATATAAATGTACAGGGCACCATGCATATTATTTAAACTGTTGTTTGTCTGTTTGTTCACTAGATGTCTCTCTTGTTCCCTGGAGGAGTTTCTGGTCTAATGGATTTTTCCTCATAATAAAACGCAACCTGACATGTTCACCACGCTCTCCTGAATTCTAAGCAGTTAGGTATTTACATTAGGTTGATTTAAAAAGCATAAGCATGATTTAAAAACACACAACCTGGTATTGATTGCAGACGTGATAAATCTAACAGATTTACTAAATTAACTGAAGGTGTCATGGTTCACACACTTTTTGACCAATGCATTTCCAAGACTTTCCATGATTTTTCCATTTCTTTGTGTTAACTGGGTAAGTCATTTTTATAGAAACTGCCCTAACAAAGAGCATTTTCTTGCCAAGAAAATAACTAGAAAATTATATTCATTATAGAAATTTCCATAATTGTTCCAGGACAGTTTTACAATTCCTTGAAATTTCCAGGTTTTCCATGACCGTGGGAACCCTGAGGTGTATTTTCTGCATGTTTGGGATAGGACTCTCAGGTTTTCAAATTGTAATGTGGAGAGCTTACGCAACATACCTGCTGGAGTTGTGGGAGGATTTCAAGTTTTTAGCTGAGATGATGTTGAGAGACAGGACAGCGTCTGTAGCTGAATCATCCACTTCTGGCTTATTCCGGATTCGGCCTACAAGAGTGACAATAATCACTGTTAGAACACTGCAACCCTGTCTATAACACACTTTATGAAACACCTATTCACCTAGCAACTGTGTATATTACTGCGCGGCACCCATAGAGAGTTCACATGTCAGGAAAAATATCTTCAAGCAGAAGGATGGCACTTAATGAGTTTGATTAATAGGTAACATTTTAAAATAAGATTCCATTTGTTATCATTAGTTAATGCATTAGTAATCATGAACTAACAATGAACAATATATTTTTTACAGCATTTATTCATCTTTGTTAATGTTAGTTAATAAAAATACAATTGCTCATTGTTAGTTCATAGTGCATTAACTAATGTTAACAATAGCAAATTTTGAATTTAAAAATTTAATACTATATGTTGAAATTAACATTAACAAAGAGTAACAAATGCTGCAAAAGTATTGTTCATTATTAGTTTATGTTAACTAATGTTAGCAAATGGAACCTTATTGTAAAGTGTTACAGATAAACAAATATCGTTTGAATGAAAATTGGTGTCCTTAATAATAACCGTTTTATAAAAGCAATAAGGCACTTGAGGCCATACTATAATGTGATGCGCATAAAGAATTTGCAATATAGCAAAAACAATTTTTTTTTTTTATTTTAATACAAGTTCTATGTAAGATTGCATGACGAAATGTGTAAAATAACTCACCAACCACCAGCTCTCTGACGTCCTTCCAGTGGAGTTCACTGCCTTTCTCATGGATCAGAGTGACTGTGATTCTACGCTGGATGCCCTGAAATCAGAAGCAAACCAGGTTACCAAAAAAGAACAGAAGCAATCATTTTAATTATTTATACGTCCTTGGCCAAGGACAGTAAACACAATCCTTAGGCCAAACTACACATTTACTGACCGCCACTGCAGAGAGAATTTAATATTAATAGAGAAGAGAGACAGAGAAGAACATGGTGCATATAGACTAGGGGGTGCATTGCAATGAATTGATGTATGAAAATTCAATGCACTGAATACCAAATCTAATATTTCATTGTAATTACTATCATAATACCACATGTATTATGCATTCATACGTTTTTTATTTTCCTGGTGTATTGTTTTTGTCAATATTTTATGGCCTTATGTTAATTGAGATTTATTTATTTTATTGAGTTTATTTGTAAAGGGACAGTACAAAAACATAACTTTAGCTGACTGACTAAAAAAAAAAAAATAATTGTATGTAGAGATTGTAGCACAAGCTTATTTGCATCTCAAGTACCTAGAAAGCACTGAAAAGAAAACCAAAAAAAAAAAAAAAAAAAAAAAAAAAAAACCGTTGAACCCATATTTATACCCCTAATATAGAATATACAGAATATACACACCTAATAGAGAACAATAATCTAAATTTGTGAAATACCTGGTGCAATAGGTAGGTTCCATGACAGGGAAGACCACCTGTGTGATCCACTATTGCTGGGATATACCTTTAATAAGCAACATACAATTTATATTAGCAAACAACCTTTAAAACAATGTACACATGAATTTATGAGCATGTCTTGGCATTATGTTTTTAGTACGAAACTTACAAATTCTGTTGCTTAATGACCCAGAAGTAATGCACAACACCTTTCATCAGAGACATTTGGCTCATATGTAAATGAAATATGGTTCACTTACTCTCCGGTGGGCTCCAGTTCACTGATCTCGAACCAGGCCAGCAGGTCATACTTGCTTACACACTGACCCAGGTTGGATTTAGTGATGGTGTTCAGTTTGGTGGCTGGCACTGCAGGGAAAATGGAATATTAATAGTGCAGGAAGACACCAGAATATGGTGCACCATCTGGCTGATGTATTTAAATAGGCCTATTTCTGTACTGAAAAGACCAGGCTCTTTAAATAGACAGTTCACCCCAAAAAAGAAAAATTCTGTCATTATTATTCAGCCTTATGTCATCCTAAACCTGTATGATTTACTTTCTACCATGAAACGGAGGCTGTCAGTCCCTAACATTCAGATTTGGAAAGTCGGATTTGGAACAACATAAGGGTGAGTAGATAAAAACAGACTTTTAATTTTTGCCCTTTAAATGTCCACAAAACCTTTGAGCATGACAGATAAACAGTGAGCATGAGTCATGTAATGTAAGAAAACAAAGCATCAGCTAAAAGGGGGACAATATGTAGAGCCAAAAGAAACCCTACCCTACATCAGTGAGATCAATACAGCCTGATGTGTTGCTAAAAGAGGGGCGGCACTCTATTTCCTGCAGCAGTCTGCTGTAGCTCTAAAGTATGATGGCTTGAGGTTATAGAGGATGACATTGAGGAGACGCTGCAAGAAATGTTATTCTCACAGATGAAAGAAAAGCACTTCTCACGTGTAAGACGTTTGTGATAAAAAAAAAGAAAACAAAGTGTACTTGAGAGTGATATTCCAAAGCTACTAAGAACGATGGGTAAACACATAACCTAATTCAATTAGCACTACATCTTCAAAAAGTAACACGGTGATATAATAAAACACGAAATCAGCTGTCATTACAGTCTAGATCTACTTACCATGTAGAGACAAAAAGGAGGGAGGAATGACTTAAAGGCATAGTTCATCCAAACATGAAAATTCTGTCATCATTTACTTACCGCCATCTCCATAAAAATTGGTCTGATTCAAATGAGTCCAAAATTGGACATCCCTATTTCTCTCATTAGTTTCATGAATACATCAAGAGCCACATTTACACTACCGGGTCAAATGAGGGCGTGCTAGTGCGTGCCAGGGCCAACTGCGTTCCCACTGTCACTTAAAGGGCTTCATCGTGCCTCCTCGGGGCTTTCTCGGCCTTTGGCCCACCAATTACCCTTGGGCCAAACAAGGATTGAGGCGGGTTCAAAGGCGGAGTTTCACCAAACTTCCCAGGTTGTGTATCCAGTGCACAACGGTACAGATTCGGGAAAAATAATGTAAAAAAAAAAAAATGCGTGCACAGTACAAATTCGTTAAAACCCCCAATGGACAAAGTGGTGCCCAAAGAAATTACTTTCCATGCCTCTGTGAACTTTCATAGACGGTGTGCTGGGACATCCCGCTGTTAGTGGAGAGACGGTGAGTTGTCAGCGCTAACATATCTTGCTGTTTACATTCGATATAAACTCGATATTCTAGATAACTAGATACCTCAGCTTGAGCGTCCCTCTTGCTTGTGAAATTGGCAGGGTGTGTGACGTTGGCGTATTAAGGGCGGGTTTTTGGGCAACGCTGCGGAGTTATTGGCCCGATGGTGGGAACGCATATCAATTTTGGTCTTGCAGTTTGAGGTCTGAGGCTATTGGCCCTGTGTGGCCAGTTGATAGCCCTGGCTCGCACTGGCCCGATAGTGGAAAAGCGGCTAAGGAGAGCTGGGGCGGATGCCAACATTTTCAGTGAATAACACTTACATTTTAGTCTGTTCTAATTCAAAGCTATCATATGTATTCAGAAGACATTTATAATAATTTTATGATGCTTCTGCATCCTTTTTGAAGCTTGAAAGCTCCAGTCATCATTGCATGGAAAAAAAAAAGCAACCAGTGCATTCTTTAAGTTATCTGCTTTTTTATTCCATGACAGAAAATCATGTGGGTTTGGAACAGCATGAGGGTAAGTAAATGATGACAGAATTTTAATTTTTTTGGTAAACTATTTCTTTAAAGGAATAGTTGACCCAAAAATTATAATTCTCTTATCATTTACTCACCTTTATGTTGTCTCAAACTCGTATGACTTTCTTTCTTCCGCAGAACACAAACAAAGATATTTTAATGGATATCTGATGTCTGTATGCACATACAATGCTAGCGAATGGTGACCAAATTTTTAAGCTCCAAAAAGGACATTAAGGTAATACTTCAGTGGTTTAATCCATGTGTTCAGAAGCAATCCAATCAGTTTTGGGTGAGAACTGACCAAAATGTAACTCCTTTTTCATAGTACATCTTGCCATTGCAGGCTTTAGGCATGATCATGATTTCAAGTTTGATTACACTTCCTAGCGCTTGACGCATGTGCAGAGCGCTAGATGGTGCTAGCAAGTATAATCGAGCTTGAAATCATGATCGCCAAGGAGACTGTTGATGTCAAGATTCATAGTGAAAATGGAGTTATATTTTAGTCTTTTCTCACCCAAAATAGATTGGATCGCTTCAGAATACGTGGATTAAACCACTGGAGTCTTATTGATTACCTTTATGGTGCCTTTATGTCCTTTTATGAAAATGAAAATTTGGTCACTATTCACTTGCATTGTATGGACAAAAACACCTCATATCGTCATCAAAATATCTTCGTTTGTGTTCCACATACGAGTTTGAGATGACATAAGGGTGAGTAAATGATGAGAGAATTATCATTCTGGGTGAAATATTCCTTTAAAAAACACAAATGCTAAAACAAAACGCCACCATAACTGCTCACATTTGAAGGAAAGCCTTTATATCTAATCCTGTAGGGATCTGGATGGCCTAAATTTAAAGATATGTCAAACTTCCATTTCTGTGGGATTTTTTTATAGGATGAAAAAACGAAGAAGGGGTTCATTGGGCGGGATTTTAATGCGTCACTACAGTCACAATACATAAAGCACAGCACAGAGCCAATCACTATCAATCTAAACTACTCTGCTCCTTTAGAGCACCTCTGAGGCTCTGTACCAACCGTGGTGTTTGCGCACTCTGAGAACTGGGCTGTTGGGTACAGGGAGGAAGGGGAAGTGGGAGAGCTGATCTGCCCCATCCTCCAGATTGGCGACGGCTGTGGAGGCCAGGGCATTGGCGTGCTCCGAGAGTGTGTCCAACACCTGGCCGTGCACGTAACCGCTCATCAGGTACCTGATCAACTCGATCTTACGTGCATGATCTGGCAGGAAGACGCCAGTTAAAAGAACCAGGTGAGAGCGGAGGGAGTGAGGGTTGAAATGAAAGAGAAAGATGATATTAAAAGTACATAAAAATGGAAACGGATGAAGGATACAAGAAAGTCTCATTTACTAATGAGAAAAGAAAAACAATTAAAAAGGATAGGTGAATGGCTTGATGAATGACACTTAAGCTGTCAGCATTAAAAGAGAGGATGCAAATTTTGCCTCTACTCATGTTTATCACGACATCCCACCGCGTGCGAGATAGGAAAATGTAGTGAAAATGAATATATTTCGACACAGATCGATATAATATTGCATACTTTCTGATCTGTTCAGATTGAGACACATTCCAAAAGCTCAGTTCAGACTAAACTGTTTTGAGTCGGATACACCAATAAAAATATATATCTGGGCAAAGTCTAACTGAGCAAAGCCTCGGAGAGACAAAAACTCCTAATGTAATTCTTTTAAGTGAAATTTTATATAGCTGGTGTTAAATGAGTCTCTCAAACTGTCTGCATCTACAATCTTTAAATCACAAAAAGCTCTACAGCTTTTCCAATTATCTCTCATCTGGCTGTAACACCTCCAGATTCATATAGCAATATCTCAGACTATATAAAAGACAGATTCAGGTAAAGACCAATACGCTGTCCAGACAGATGACACTTCAAGGCTGCAGTCTTTGTTTTATTTTTGGTCATAAATTTGTTCCCTATCCAAAAAAAAAAAAAAAAAAATCTGACTTGTTAGATATATAGGATCGAAAGCCCCTGGAAAGAGAAACCATATCAAATAAGAGAGCCAGAGATTACAGCATAATTTAGAACTGCGAGGTTGCTCTGTGTTTAATGAGTCATGTAATGAATTACAATAATAATTAGTGAGGAGATAGAGCAGGATTAATGCTCCGGGCAAGGATTATTCAAGAAATCTGCTCTATTGTTACTTATGCAAATCTAAAACCCTTCAAGCTGTCTTCATGATCATGTTAGTGTTCTTTATGGAGACAAATTAAGTTGCAGTTTTTGAGTCGCACAGCAGTTTCCGTCATACTTTACCTGGTTTAGACAGAGGCATCGGTGGGGGGTAATACTTTCTGGAAGGCTGAGAAGGGCTAAGAGAGAAGAATATTCAATCAGACAAAAATAATAATAATAATAATAATAATAATAATATTGTTTTTCAAGATGTTAAGTCAACATAAAATCAAAATGAACCCTTTTCACTTTAACACACATTCCTGGTCCTAGTATCATGCATACTATTTCAAATAAATAAATAAATGTCCTCGTAATCTTTTGTCAAAATGTAATAACTTAGTCCACCACTGAAATAGAACACCCCCTTGTCATGGTCCAATCAATTACTGATGTATAAAATCAGGTCCTGTCCTACATTTTTTTCTTTCATCATGTTTCCTTCGGAAATGTCACATTACAGAAGTAAAATGGGTGGTGAATGCTGTTTCATTCATACTTAAACTAAGGCACCGAGGTCGTGACCTCATTTTCAAGATATTATCTGCTTTTTAACTAATTTGCTTTTTAGAAAAATAATGTATTACTTATAATAATACTAATCTTATACAAGAAGGATCTGATCTCCTTAATGTCTTTGGTTACGGCCTTATGACGCACTTAAAACAATTCACGGTACATGATTTCACTTATCATACTGTATATAAATACTGTGCAACAAGGCATTACCTGACCAATTCCTGTCCATGAAGGTGGAGTGGGTGCTGTTGGTAATGGCCAAACACTTCAAACACAATTGGCTTGGTCTTTATGTACTCAATAAAGGACTCTGTCACCTCCACTGAGATCTAGACAGGAAAACCAGTAAGTTGAAAGCACATTCATATTTGCATAGCTATGTGTAGTAGTGTGACATAATTATTACATTTATCAAGCCTGATAAAATGCTATAAAGCTGAAGCATGTAATTTTTTTCAATGTTACAATATTTTCTCCTTTACCAGCTTAATATTAGGGCTGGGTATTAGTACAGTTTTGCCGATTCGATTCCGATTCACAAGCTCTCGATTCAATATCGATTCATATGGGCATATTTCAGTTATAATAAACCTTTTGGTTACAAATGAAACAAATTCTCTTCCAGCTAATGCTGTTCATTATACAGAGGACCTTTTAACTAAGTACATTACAAAAATAAGAAATTTACTAATTATATTTTATTAGTTTTTAATAATTTTGGTCACTATTTGGCTTTTAAAAAATGAACAAATCCATGTATTTAATCAATAAATATTTCATTTTTTTTTTTTTTGTTACATATTTATTGTTAAATTGTATCATTTATACCATTTACAATTATTTACACTGATTTGTTGAACATGTGCTAAAACCGGTACTGTCTCTTTAAGAAAACCAGCGTTTCTGTAACAGCATCTGTATATGAGCGCATGTTAACGAGAAAGGACCCGAATGGCTTTATCTCATCTGTGCCATGGATGATTAGAATTAAATGTTTATTATTTGTTGTTTTTGATCAACAACTGACTGTAGGGAACAGAAAGGGTATTAAAAGATTCATTATTCAATGAAAAATTGGTCGCGTGGATCTCGTCTTTGGACACACACACACATTACACAGAACAACTTTTACTTTCAACATGCAGTGAAAGGATCTAGCTGCTGAATACTTTACCAAACACTATGACCATCTGCCTAATATGCTGTTGGTCCTCCGTGTGCCACCAAAAACAGCACTGACCCGCCAAGGCATGGACTCTACAAGACCCCTGAAGGTGTCCTGTGGTATCTGGCACCAAGATATTAGCAGCAGATCCTTCAAGTCCTGTAAACTGCGAGGTGGAGCCGCCGTGGATCGGACTTATTGGTCCAGCACATTCCACAGATGCTCAATCGGATTGAGATCTGGGGAATATGGAGGCCAGGGCAACTCCTTGAACTCTTCATCATGTTCTTCAAACCATTCCAGAACAATGTGTGCAGTGTGGCAGGACGCATTATCTTGCTGAAAGAGGCCAATGCCATCAGGGAATACCATTGCCATGAAAGGGTGTACCTGGTCTGCAACGATGTTTAGGTAGGTGACACGTGTCAAATTGACGTCCACATGAATGGCCGGACCCAGGGTTCCCCAGCAAAATATTGCCCAGAGCATCACACTCGCTCCACCGGCTTGTCGTCTTCCCACAGTGCATCCTAGTGCCATCACTTCCCCAGGAAAACGCTGCATATGTTCACGGCCATCCACGTGATGTAAAAGAAAACGGGACTCATCGGACCAGGGGACCTTCTTCCACCGCTCCAAGGTCCAGTGTCGACGCTCGCGTAGCCATTGTAGGCACTTTTGACGGTGGACAGGGGTCTTCATGAGCACTTTGACCGGTCTGCAGCTACGCAGCCCCATACGCAGTGTTGTCACACATTCCTCCTGTAACCAACATTAACATTTTCTGTGACTTGTGCCACAGTAGACCTTCTGTCGGTTCGGACTAGACGGGATAGCCTTCGTTGCCCTCGCGCATCGATGAGCCCTGGGCGCCCAACACCCTATCGCCTGTTGTGGTTTATCCCTCCTCAGACCACTGTCGGTAGGTACTCACCACTGCTGACTGGGAGCACCCCAGATGCCTTGCCGTTTCAGAGATGCTCTGACCCAGTCATCTGGCCATAAAAATTTGATCCTTGTCAAAGTCGCTCAGGTCTTTACTCCTGCATTCAACATGTTGACTATGGAACTGATTTTGTGCTTTCCATCTAATCAACCCAGACCTTGACATGTGGTCTTGTTAGGAGATGATCAACGTTATTCGCTTCACCTGTGAGTGGTCATAATATTTTGGCTTATCAGTGTACATTTTAGCCGCATAGTGCGAAATTTGGTTGCAAATGCGAGTAATTTCCTCTCACTGCAGTGGAGGGTTGCGCATAGAGTAAAAGATCGATCTTGGGATTTAAGAATCTATATCGAGATTGTTCAAATGAAGATCGCGATGCATCATAAAATCTATATTTTTACTCACCCCTACTTAAAATGCAGAGACAACTTTATGAAAGCCATCTGAATTTGATTCCCTTGAAAAATTTTAACATTGTGGCTCTCTGTAGTATAAATAACATTGTTTTGTTTGTTTGGGCACCCTGATCAGCCTGACACAGCAACACTGGCTCAAACCAATGGCACGGGTTTGGGGCCAGACTATCTATTTGTCCGACCAATTGCAGACAGGTGAGCATTCGGGAAACCTATTTGAAAACAATCATTACGTTTGCCTTGGTGATGCTATTGGTGCAGAAATCACACACCTCAGCTTTAATGAGAACACTTGGGTTGTGATGCCACCATCATTTATCTTCTTTTATTTTCCTTAAAAGCTTGTCTCTCACACTGCTTTTAACACTTACATTCTGTACGTGGTAAAAGCCCAGTGGGGCTCCTTTGCCTGTGTTCTTCAGGGGCTCTGTGCTGAACGCCTCATCGTGACGATGGAGGAAACTGTTGGCAGTGTGAGACAGAATTACTGAGAGAATCGTGACTGTGTGTATGCATGATTTGTGTGTGTGCTGTGTCTGAGTAAAGACCAATGAGAAGAGACAGAAGAGTTGCCATGGAGACAGGCTGACTCACTTGAACTGGCAGAAGATGTCTGCGTACTCAGGCGGGATGCCGTTTGCCTGCAGAACGGTGACGCGGAAGGTGAAAATGCTGCCCACCTCCAGATGCTCCGCCAAACCATCAATCAGCTTTGTTTCCACATTCCCCAGCTTCAGGTCTTAAGACACAAACATAAAATATTTATAAACATACCAAATATATGGTTACTGTTAATTTCAACATATAAAAATAAATTTTTAAAATCAAATGTTTTTTTTGTTTTTTTTTTAATGGAAAACATAAATATCAAGGAATAGTTCACCCACAAATCATGTCCAAACCTGTATGATGTTATTTTTTACATGAAACACATACGATTATCATGTGTGGCTTTAGAAGCCTATATGGCACATGAGTCACAGGGGATACTTTTATGGTGTTTTTTTGTTTGTTGATTTTAGAGCTAAACATTCCTAGTCACTCAACTTTTGTCATTGTATGGAAAACACCTAGTTATATATTCATTTTTTTTTTTTTTTTTTTTGCTTTACAGAAGAAGGAAAGTCATACAGGTTTGGAGCAACAAGATGGTGAGTAAATAATTGCAGAATTTAAATTTTTGGATTAACTAACCCTTTGAAAAGTAAAGTTGTAGTTAATATGTTGGGTTTTAATGTCTCTCTTTGGCCATTAGAACATTTTTATTTATTTATTTACAATGAAAAAAAAAAAAAATACATCAACGTTTTAATAAAAGAACGCCTGTAAATTCGTTTCAGTGGTCTTTGTATCTTTGAGGTCTTTTATTGACCTGTTAAAGCCACTAGAAAAATCCTTTCAGCTCTAAAGCTTTCAGGTCACTGAAGCTCAGAGAGTAAATCAAACAACATACCAAAAAACAACAGCAACTGTCTGGATGTGTAAGCATTTCTTTTGACTCAGACTGCACAGCTTTTTGCAGAGCTCAGGGTTTGCCTGCTGGCCGGTGCATCCACACTCACCCATATCATTTATTCTGTTTATCTCCTCTGAGGGGGTGTTGACCTCTGAACTCTGACCTTGGCCTTCCACAATACGCAGCTCTTCCAAAGAGAAGCCAGAGCGTGTCATGGACACAGAGGAGAAATCACTCTGTATTGGATAAGAGTGAAAAGGAGAGAGCAAAAAGAGAATTTTCAGCAAGCATACATGCAAGACAGAATTGCAAAATTTTTGACTCCTTAAGGAAGAGTCTGAAGTATCACAGTGCTGTGATCTACTGTGATTTTTTTAATGGTGAATTTTTGCAATTAAATTTACATTCTAAATTTTCTGCTAATTGCCAAACAATTAATTTAAGCATCCAAACTTTGGTATCAGACTTGAATAGCTTTGGTGCCAAAAATTGCTTGCGAATATTTTATTTGTGCTGCATAGTCGCATTGGCCCAAATCGAACAGGACTGTAATTGTGCAACTAATTACAAAACTTTCTTCAAATTGAAATTCACGAGTCCTACGCCCAAACATTGTGCATTTTCAAAGTTTACCCCTTTATTTTACATATGTTTGGCCTTTTTGACAGTTTTAATCATATGGACAGTGAGAGATTGTACTTTACGGTATGCTATGGTAGTGTTACTTGCATTGTGTTCTAGTAGTATTCTCATTTGTGAATCACTTTGGATAAAACCATATGCAAAATGAATAAATGTAAATCAAATGATGGGAAGAATAAGTGGGAACCGGATTGGGAAGTGTCACGAGCCAGATTCAAAAATGCGTCCCCATCATGGGCACGATGGATCAATGTGTCTAAGTTTTACCTTTTTGAAATACTCATCATCGAAGGAAATCTTAGCAGTGCCTGACTGACGCACACCAGATCCATAATCAGGGGCCTCTTCGTCCGCTACAACAAAACAACAAAAACAGCGAGTAAAAAAACTATTTAAGATTGGTATGTGGGACTGTGCTTGATTAATTCTCAGCCCAGTCTTAATTAATTCCTTAATATAGAGCAGTGCTTACCAGCAATGGCCTGAACCCCCACTCGCAGGAATCCTCGCACTTCTCCCTTATCTGTTACTATAGCGACACGATGCACCAGGGGCACAGGATACAGCAGGTTACTCAGGTACACGAAGGCTCTGGAGGAAAAAGAATGGTAATTATAATAATGCTCCAAGATGTCTTGCTGTCTGACTCTCTCCGAATATGTCAAAGAACTGAATGCATTAGTATGGAGGGTACAGCAGATGATAACAAATAGAGCCAGGAGAGCAGTGTTACTCACAGTGACTCAAACCCCTTTCACAGCAGGGCCACAAGTTCATTTCCATTACTCTGATTAACACCAGCAGAGAATACTGGATATGTTGTATCAGACACTACATAAAGAATTGTTGCATACAAATAAAAAAAATAAATAAAATAAAATAAATAAATAAATAAAAAAAAATAAAAATAAAAAAACGATCCGTCAACCTTGAAATTAAAATGCCAAAGATAAAGTAGGCCTGAAAAAAATAATGCATACATTGTGTTGTTGAACGCACAGTTGAGCACTATTCAGATTTGAATTTGAAATGAGGTATAAAACAGGCTTGATGTAATTCGAAAACAGGATAATTATTCTTAGAATTTGAATTTAAGGAAGTAGAATTAAAATGGAATGAAATTAAAAGAAATTCATATAATTGCTAGAAGTGTTATTTTTATTAATACATTTTATTTTTCAGTATGAATTGACCAAAAACATATAATCATATAACATATGGTCTTATTTCAGAAACGTTAGATCAAATGAATAACCAATGTTTAAAATGCCTCCTTTAGAATTTTTTTAATCAAATGTATATATATAAATAAATAAAGTAACACAATCAGGCTGTATTTGTTGACATTAGTTAACTACATTAGTTAACAAACAATACTGCAATTATTTTTTTTAATTTAACTTATTAATGGTTAATTAAACATTAGTTAATGCATCGTGAACTAACAGACTAACAATGAACAATTGTATTTTCATAAAATAACATTAACCTAAATTAATAAACACTGTAAAAACTATTCTTCATTGTTAGTAAATACTGCATTTACTAATGTTAACAAACAGAACCTTAAATGTAAAGTATTACCAATTAATTAATATCAATTCAAATTTCAACACATGAATTGAATAGGCATTAATGTATTAATTCTGTTTTTTTGCCCAACCCTGGTTGTATGGATAAATAAAACCAAAATTATGTATTTTGAGATTGTATCAAAATATTTTACGTTTTTTTGAGGCTAGGGGGCACACATAGTGTTTTTACAGACTGTTTGCAGTCGGAGAGCTCCTCCTCTCCCCCGTGGGCAACCTCAAGGCCAAGGAGAGCTATCATTGTAGCACATCAGTGATGTCACAATGACGCAGATCCTTTGCATCGATCCAGACTATGCTGCCTCTCTCATCCTTTATCTTCCTCTCTTGCCTAACTGACTGATAAACAACAGCTTTACTCATATGATAAAGTACACTGAATCAAATGATTATAAAAGAAAAATAATATAATAAAAAAAAAAATTTACAGTTATATAATAACAACAATATTACTATTAATATAAAAATAAATAAATACAATAAATTAAACCAAACACAAATGCATGAGTGTTAAAACAAAAGACAGATGGTTAATAGGCTGAGCTCTGATGATATGTACGAATGACTGTGGAGAGCTGAAAGAGGTAGCTGGTAGCGGTTCATTGATTCATTCTAACGTTTGTCTTCGTAATCTTTGTAACCCCTCCCTTGGCAGACGACATGGCGCATTCTTAAATTCAAAACAATTGTTTTCTATGAATGTATACCCACCTACGACTCTGGAGGCTGCTCAAATTTCTGCCGTGCCACAGAGCTCAACTTGAATATTTTCCATTAAATTTGACCCAAATCATTATCAATGGACATATATTATTTACTCTAGCCTTGTTCATTCTTTAAGAAAGGAAAAACCTTGCTAATTTTTGTATGTACTGTCTGTCACGTGAACCGTATTGACGTGCCCTGTGTTTGATACCTGTGCCGTACGCTTCTCGTCCAGTGTGTGACTGCCTTTAGAGAACATTTTTCACAACTCAATCAATTCCCAATGGATCATATCAAGTCCCACAGTTTTCCCCGGGTAATATCCTATTTTACACAGAAAAACTTCATTACAAAAGTTATGTTGACTTTGAAGTGCAGACACAATGTAAGCCAGTCATAATTTGACTTCCCCAAAGGGTGCAAACACTGGCATTTCCAAAACATTGCTGTTTGTTTAGGCAGACCGACACGCCGAATTCTACCTCGTACAATGCCATGAGCTGGCGGCAAACAACCTGTTTGGCTGACAAAGGAAGACGGGGAGAGTTTGGAAAACCTGTTTGGACATATTGGATATTTCTGCAATTACACCTGGTGGCATTGTAGTGCAGAAATTATACTTTAATTTTCAAGCGTGCAAAATGTTTGTTTATTTTCATGATGCTACTAAAATAATGGAGGCATTATTTGAATTGACAGCATTTGCAGTCAATTCAAGAGAAATCAGAAAAATGATAAATGAATAAGTCTTCTTAGATGCAGGAGCTCAACTAACAGCAGCACACCGATTCCAACCACCTCTCTCCATCTCTCTGTCACTCATTCTCTCTCCATCTCTGATGATTTCGCTGAGCAGTGGCCACCACCAACCTGCCCACCAGGATGAACCAGGGGGAACGGTCATAGAAGGGGTCCTGGCCATCGCTGAAGATGTCAGAGCCCTCCTCGGTCCCAGCGTCTGAGCTGGTGTCATCCACAAAAGCTTCGTCATCCATGAAGTCCTCCATCTCGCTCTGTCGTTCGTCGGCCAGCTCGGTGATCTCAGAATCAGTGGTGGAGAAGGTGGGGGAGGGTGTGCGGTCAGCCAGACGCTCGTTCACACAGCCATGAAAAATAGGTGAGCTAAAAAAGGGTGCGTGGGTAGGATGTAGGTACAAGCAAGAGTTTACAGTGTTATTTTAGTAGCCCACATGTAAAGGGCAAGATTTTAGACATCAAGGGTTTTATTTTCACTTCGTGCTATGACCACTATGACTGTATGCAACATCTTATCCAATTTTCGTGAGAGCACTAATTCTAAGTGCAATTTTTGTGCCAGTGCAAAGCACAAGTGGGCATGGGTAGGAGTATTTGCGCTACTGTGGGTGTATGCACGCAAACTGTGGGTTATTGTATGGTAATGAAGTGGTGCAATTTGTTATTTTTTTGTGATTTTTAAGTCACTGCAAAAGGGGCCGGTGGAAGAAGTTGGAGAGAGTAAATGTTTGGACTTGGTATGATGTTTTTGACCACTTCATTATTTTGATTATGTTTTCGTTTTGTTTGAAGTGTAATTTGAATTAAGAGATATTTTTTGTTTACATTTTTGGTGTTTAAATAAATGAATGACATTTTTCAAAGTCAAAATCGACCGGTAGAAGTGAAGTGCATTCTGATACAAACACTGTTAATACTAGCCATGATTTGTGTGACAGTAGGTGAAAATTAATAATAATAATAATAATTACATTCTCTATAATTAAACAGAGTAAATCCAAATCCTGACGAGAACCACATTTTCCATGCGTATAAAAGGAGCGTGTCACTGTCGTAGAAATATGTGACATGTGACATAGATGACATTCAGCAAGGATGCAGTTAATGCACAAAAGAAAGTCCATATTTCTATTCTTCTAATTCATAACAGACCACTTACACCAACATCTTTCAAATGAGCTGTCACTGGTGTTTGACAGGGAATGGACTATATAATAGGACGCAGACGGTGTCGGAGAAGAATCTCAGAATTAAATTGCACTTTACCCAGCCCATTACCACGTCGCAAAACCCACTTGCACCTAGACTTAGCGCATGCTTGCACGAAAATACTAAAACTTCATGGCCATGCCCATTGACATTGTGTGTATGACTTATGGCATAGCGCTGTGCTTAACCCTAGCTCTCTTAAAATAGGCCTCTAAAACAGAAAACCATAAAAATTGCAGGAAAATGAATCATTAATTCAAAATCAACGAGTTCAAAAGTCTGAGACCACACTGAAAATATAAACATGGAAATGAAATGTTTTAAGATTCTTGATATTTTATCATATTTTATAATCAAGAATCAAAACATACATTGACCATATTAACTCCTTTGTACAAAAGGTCAGATTTCCTTGCTTCCATTACAGCACACAAGATGCTCGTTGGAATGTTTTCAAATCATGCTGGGATAACATGGATCTATGGTTTGCACAAACTTGCCAAGTACAGTACATGTTCAATTCACTAAAAATTGTATGCTGATGCGTACTTGGTAGTGAAAACCATAAATTAGTGCAAAACAGAAGAATTTTCACTAGTGGTCTCGGATTTTTGGACCCCAATTCATTTAAACTTTACAAATCTTGAAGAGGTCATTGAAGCTATTCTAACTGTCAAAATGAAACAACAAAAAAACAAACAAACAAAAACATAAATCACAAAATGAATTCAAAACAAATTCTACAATGAGTGACAGATGGAAAGTCTAATTTTACACAAAACAAAGGAATTTCCACATGAAAGGAATGTGATGAATATTTAAAATAATGATAATCGATGAAAACAGTGCATTAAGAAAAAACAAACTACACAAGCACATAATGAAACAATTATATAAAGGGCATAAGTGCATAAGGATCGAGAAAACAGACATAAAATAATTTTAAAAAGAAGCAGCATGATTTAAATATGAAGAGGAAAATACAGTCTATGAAAATGACTAAACAAACATGTCATGAATGATTTATGCATGCCAACTTTAACTAAACATATTTCTAAAGCAAGCAGCTCTTCACACAGTGAAATGCAGTTGATGAAGGACAAACTGCATTTTAAGCCTTCTCTAAGCCATTTTGCAAGACATAACACAATACTAAAGAAAGATTTGACCTCTGTTAATATGCACAACCGCATCTCAGAGACAATGGAACAAGGTTAAGTGATTAGTGTACCTCCCAACCAGTTTGAACCAATGGAAGCGGTCATAGAATGGGTCACTGCCGGTCAGGGCACCTTCCCCATCATCCCCTTGATTGGAGGAGGCCATTTCACCTGCACGATCATACATTTCTCGCATTTGGTCAAGCCTTTGCCTGCAAGAGCAACAAAATATGGTTCAGTCAGAAATCAACATAGACTGAGGAAAGTTAAGGCCTTTCTCTTCAAGATTAAAATAATGCATTTCAAAACAATGTTGTTAAATACGTAATCTTTTTTATGTACGCTTTTACACCGCAACATTAAAGCATTAGAAGCCCTAGTCTGTTATTTTATTTCCATCAGAATCAAAATGTCAATGTTTTACTCCCACCACCCAGTGAAAGGATAAAACTCTGGCCAATAATGTGCTGTTTTTGACATACACATTAAAGTTGTGTGGTAATGTAGTTACAATCCAAATTAACATCTATAGGAGGAGGAATGGGACCAAACATTCCCAGTGGTGTAAAGCTCCCATTTGACACTTGGCATGGTAATGAGAGCTTGGTTATTTGGTACAATTGGAGGGTTGTTTCAGAGTTTGAACTGTTTGAAACTACAAAAATAAATAAAATTGCCACCCCACCACAGCGGGTGTGAGCTCGAATGACAAAGACAAAGAACATCAATAGTACAACCATTTAACCTATTAAAATGGGCAATTATAATTGCAGAAAATGTGCGCTATGTATAATGTTGGATGCTGTCGACAAAACCATGGAAAATGGTAATGTAACTGACACGTGCAAGGCAACCCTCAGAGTCTGATGGATGTCAAAACTTGTTCATCCCCAGTAAAATACTGAAATTGCCATCCGATTGCCTGAGTTTTATCATGTTCTTTTACAAACAAAACCCTGAGAAACAATTACCTCCAAATTTTAAAACATACAAGTAAAAAAACAGCACCTGTAAAAGCTTTGAAACTGAGCTTTGGGATTTCTCTTTTGGCAGCAATTACGAAGTATTCTAAATGTTTTGGTTCCAAATAATAATTGCACAAGAAGTAAAAGACTTCTGTTAGATCACTCTGTAGATCACTGGAGCAGGCTGGCAGCCTGAGGCTTACTTGAGCTTCTCCAGCGACCAGTAATGAGTGGCTCCATTCTTCAGGTCCTGTACCTCCACAGCCACCACAGTACGAGGGAAAGGCCTGGAATCACGCTCTTTCTCAGGCTCTGAAGTTAGCAGCTCCGGGGGCAGTGGAGAGTACAGGGTGTCCGTGAGCAAGACAAACTGGAATTGGACCTATAGACAGAGCAGAAAAATGAGAGACATAAGGGAAGGAATGACAGGGAAATTGGGGCTGTGTAGCTTAGTGGGTAAGACCTGGGCTAATAACCCAAAGGTTGCAATAGTTCACCCAAAAATTTAAATTTTCTCATCATTTACTCACTTTCATGCCATGCCAGATGTGTATGACTTTGTTTTCTCTGCTGAACACAAAAACAAAGAGTTTTATAAGAATATTTCACAGCTCTGTAGGTGAATGGTGGCCAGAAATTTGAAGGTCCAAAAAGCACATAAAGGCAGCATAAAAGTAATTCACACAAATCCAGTGGTTAAATCTATATCTTCAGAAGCGATATGATAGGTGTGAGTGAGCAACAGATCAATATTTAAGTCCCTTTTTTACTATAAATTATCCTCCCTTCCCAGTAGGTGGCAATATGCAAGAAGAATGTGAATCGCCAAAAAGAAAAAGAATGTGAAAGTGGAGATTTATTGCAAAAAGGACTTAAATATTGATCAGTTTCTCACCCACACTTATCATATCGCTTCAGAAGACATGGATTTAACCACTGAAGTGTATTTCTTTTATGCTGTCTTTGTGATTTTTGGAGCTTGAATGGTCTGGTCACCATTCACTTGAATTGTATGGACCTACAGAGCTGAAATATTTTAAATCTTCATTTGAGGATTAGTAAATGATGATGGAATTTTCACTTTTTGGGTGATCTATCCCTTTAAGTCACATGTTTCAAATGTGTTCAAATAAGAAACGCAGGAAAGACAACTACGCTCATCAAGCCATTTCATGGCGCTTTTAACTACAGATTGCTCAAGGGTTACTCTTCTTGACGAAAAAAATAAAATGCATGCTGCTCTGGATAAAAAACTACTGAATGAAAAATAAAGTAAATTTAATGAAATTGAATACAGATCTAAAAGAGTTTCCACATACTAAAGAAAAACAAATAAAAAAATTGCTCTGCACCAACTGAAGCTATAAATACTTGGTAACAAGCAAGAGCATATGATAAATCAGAAACATCTCAAGGCTCCACAGCAGGGGTCTTACACAGAGCAGTTGAGCAAAAGAGGCATAAACAACCAAAAGTGGAGCAAGTGATAGAAAAGCAAACTAACAAAATTAGCAGTGTGTGATCTTTTTGACATTTATGAGGCAACTGCTATAAGCTGACACATGGGTAAACTGACAGTAAAGCAACAGAGATTTGACTAAAAACAGGGCAAATATACCATAATGCCCCCACAAACTAAAATGTATCACAGTTTAACAACATGAGTGAATTTATCAAACTGTTTCAAATCAGTTACATGATATCTTTAAATAACAGTATATATATATATATATATATATATATATATATATATATATATATATATATATATATATATGACCATACCTTTTTCTTGAGCTCCACACTGATGGCGTTGGCTTCTTTGAGGTATACAGCATTGCCCCACAGCTGGTCTCTGACAGAGGTAAACTGGTGGTACCTCCACTTCCTGAAAGCCCACTGGGCCAACTCATACTCATGCTGGGTCCAGGGCACTGCTGAAATACAAGAGAGATGGTGACTTCAAGTTTAATAGTTGATGTAGTAGTAATAGTATACAAATAAACAAAATAGTAGTGTGGATAATGCACATTTTTTTAAATATTCATAGTGAACTACAATGTAAAAACAATGTTCATTTAATTTTTCAGTACTGTATGTGTACATCTCAACTGCTAGATGAAAATCCAAAAGTAGAACCTACAGTTGAAGTCAGAAGTTTATATACACCTTAGACAAATACATTTAAACTCAGTTTTTCACAATTCCTGACATTTAATCGTAGAAAACATTCCCTGTCTTAGGGCAGTTACGATCACTATTTTAAGAATGTGAAATGTCAGAATAATAGTAAACAGAATTATTTATTTCAGCTTTTGTTTCTTTCATCACATTCCCAGTGGGTCAGAAGTTTACATACACTTTGTTAATATTTGGTAGCATTGCCTTTAAATTGTTTAACTTGGGTCAAACTTTTTGGGTAGCCTTCCACAAGTTTCTCACAGTAAGTTGCTGGAATTTTGGCCCATTCCTCAAGACAGAATAGGTGTAACCGAGTCAGGACTGTAGGCCTCCTTGCTCGCACACGCTTTTTCAGTTCTGCCCACACATTTTCTGTCAGATTGAGGTCAGGGCTTTGTGTTGGCCACTCCAATACCTTGACTTTGTTGTCCTTAAGCCATTTTGCCACAACTTTGGAGGTATGCTTGGGATCATTGTCCATTTGGAAGACCCATTTGTGACCAAGCTTTAACTTCCTGGCTGATGTCTTGATATGTTGCTTCAGTATATCCACTTAATTTTCCTTCCTCATGATGATCTATTTTGTGAAGTGCACCAGTCCCTCCTGCAGCAAAGCACCCCCACAACATGATGTTGCCACCCCAATGCTTCACAGTTGGGATGGTGTTCTTCGACTTGCAAGCCTCACCCTTTATCCTATAAAAACATAACGATGGTCATTCTGGCCAAACAGTTAAAATGTAGTTTTATCAGACCAGAGGACATTTCTCCAAAAAGTAAGATCTTTGTCCCCATGTGCACTTGCAAACTGTAGTCTGGCTTTTTTATGGTGGTTTTGGAGCAGTGGCTTCTTCCTTGCCAAGTGGCCTTTCAGGTTATGTCGATATATGACTCGTTTTACTGTGGATATAGATACTTGTCTACCTGTTTCCTCCAGTATCTTCACAAGGTTCTCTGCTGTGGTTCTGGGGTTGATTTGCACTTTTCGCCCCAAACTACATTCATCTCTAGGAGACAGAATGAGTCTCCTTCCTGAGCAGTATGATGGCTGCGTGGTCCCATGGTGTTTATACTTGTGTACTATTGTTTGTACAGATGAACGTGGTACTTTCAGGTGTTTGGAAATTGCTCCCAAGGATGAACCAGACTTGTGGAGGTCCTGAGGTTTTTCTGAGGTCTTTTGCTGATTTCTTTTGATTTTCCCATGATGTCAAGCAAAGAGGCACTGAGTTTGAAGGTACACCTCTAATTCAGTACACCTCCTATCAGTAGCTAATTGGCTAATTGTCTAAAGGCACAGTTAACTTCTGACCCATTGTAATTGTGGTAGTCAATTAAAAGTGAAACAATCTGTCTGTTAACAATTGTTGGAAAAATTACTCGTATCATGCTCTAAGTAGATGTCCTAAACAACTTGCCAAAACTAAAATTTGCTAATATTAAATCTGTGGAGTGGTTAAAAAATTTGATTTAATGACTTCAACCTAAGTGCATGTAAACTACTAACTTCAACTGTACATGAGCAATATGAAAAAAAGTAACAGTTTATGATTAGATAGGATTTTTTCACTCAAAATCCTCTACCTTCATCCTCCTCCTCCTCTTCCTCCTCTTCATCGGGCGTCTCTGCAGCCAGTGAGCGAGTCTCCACCTGTTTCTGCAGCTCTTGCAGTTTACTCTCATAAACCTTTGAGGTGTGATGAAGAAAAAGGAAACTTACAGTCACTGAACCTCAGGAAGACATAGTAAAGCTTCAAGAGAACAGTTACACGGTAGCTTTTACAACTGTGTGCCATTTAGCTTGTTCATGAAAATGGATTTATTATATAAACTGTGAGGTTTCAGAAATGTGACTTGCTCTACAATGGCTTGCAATACAATGTCAATACACTGTGACTATAGTAAGACTCACACTGAGGTTAAGGTGCTGTGCACCAACATTACTAATTTTGCAGACTGATAAGGACAATTAAGATACTGTACATCCATTCACCCTTATTCATAAACATAATGAACAAACTAGACTTTTGTAATTGCTTCCACATTCAAAAGACACCACCATGATACTAGAGAGTTCAGGGTGGTTGCCATGGTGTTGCTGCTAAGATGCTCTGGGTGGGTTTTGGTGCTTTGATATGTGGTTGCTAATGTTTTCTGGGTAGTTACTTACTAGCCCAAGTCAAAAGATCCCACCCCCAAGTTTCTAGTCCCTAGATATGATCTGGGCTCCTCCAACATAAGTCTATTGAATTTTTCTAACCCGTATTCCAGAGCAAATGGTACAGGATGGGTAACACGCTAAAGTTTAATACATATGGTATGGGATTTAAACAAACCACTAAGCCTACATTTGAGCAAAACAATAGCAACCACCACTAAACAGTGGCTATGTAGAGAATATAAAACACAAACTCATATTGCACTGTCCAACCATCCTAAATAATTAATAACAAAATAAAAAAACTATTCCCTACTGCAGCAAAACTGTATTAAGAATTTTATTGGCACCAAAAATGTCTAGACTCTTTAATATCCTAAATGGAACTGGCAGAGCACAAAGTATTTTGTATTGCATTTCACCAAAAATGTGGTTAATACAAGTAACATTGTCCTAATATTCAAACAATCTAGTTGTCCCACATAGTTTTCTGACAAATGAGAATGCACTGTAATGTAAAACAGCTGTAAATCTACTTGCTCCAGATGGACAAAATAATTATTGTACATTTTTAGTTACTCAAACTAGAAATAAAGCATATTGTGGGGGAAAAAAGAGATGGGTTACCCAAAAATCACAATTCTGCTATTATTCACCCTCATGTTGCTTCAAAAACCCATATGACTTTCTTTCTTCTGTGGAACACAAAAGGAGATTTTAGGCTGAATGTTTGCCTTAGTCACCATTTACTTTTAATGTATGGGAAAAAATATGCATGAAAGTGAATGGTGACTGAGGTTAACATTCAACCAAAAATCTCCTTTTGTAATCCACAGAAGTATGTAAGTCATACGGGTTTGAAACAACATGAGGGTGAATAAATAGTAACAGATTTTTTTTTTTTTTTTTTTTTGGTGAAATATATGTCTTTAACCCTTTAAACTCTAAAGGTGTTTTTAAAGGTTTCCTGTTTCAATGGCATCCTCAAAATGCTTATAACTAAAAACAATTTTTTTTAAAAAAAAATCACTATCACTGTAATGAGAAATTTCAATTTTTTTATTGATATAGATTATGATACATTCTGAGACTCTCGGCCTAAGAAACGGCTGAAAAATCACCAAAATTGAGCCAAAAATGAACTTTTTTTTCTTATTTTTCTGATCTGACATTATATATCTCAGGGTGTAAATAAAGTTGCTCCGAAAAAAATTTTTTTTTGTTCCAAAACATGTCAACTGTATCTCAGAAAAATGTTGTGTTGATACTACTAAACATTTAAAAGTTATAGCATTACAAAAATCATAGTGTCCATAAAAGTCTCCATGTGTCCAAAAATCTCTCCAAACATAATAATTGTACATAAGAACTATTTACACATGCAATGCATGCATGTGGGCCCATCCGAAAGGGTTAAACCCAATAGAGTAAATTCAGGCAAATTGGGCAAATTTTCACCATTGAAATTAGTCAAAAAGTGGCCAATTTACATGAATTCCCCCTACCATGAGACTAAATACTGGCTGACTGCTGCCATGTCTTCTAAGAGCTGTAATGGATTATAAAATCAATATGATGATTACATCATACTTAAATCATTTAACATTTATTTGATTTAGAATAAAATCACTGCTAAGAAACATGATGTAATGTTTGTATAGATAAAGACATATGGCTCAGAGTGTCACTGTATTTCAAACCTGTCCGCTTTATTTCAGTCATGGTCTGAAATCTGATTTCCAGCACAAGTTTACAAGGTAATAGCAATATTAGTAAACCATCAATAGATCTCTGAACAATGAAGATCATATGTTGGACAAAAATGCCCCCCAAAACAACACATTACAATACATGGCCATTTGGAGGCACATGATGTCACCACTGCATTTAAATAAACACTAGACAGAGTGTGACATACCTTTAAAGGGTAATAATCATTGTCTGTTGTACTTCATACATTTCCTTAGCTGCTCTTGTGGTAGTTAAAAGAGTTGTTGTCAGCACCGTACATTACTGTTATTGTAGCATTCTTTATTTGAGAAGGGAAATGGCATACCTACATAGTTATTAAAAACAAAAAAATTTTGATGTGGCAAAGCTTGGAGTGATTTGTACTTCCAATTCTTTGCTCTTCACCTTGCATATTCAAGGTAAAAAAACAAGTAAAGCTCTATTGATAGAATCTATAGCCTGCTGCTGACTACCACTGAAAATAATTTCGACACATACCTCAGTTTGTAACAACAAACTAAAAAAAAGTGTTAACAAATCTTAATTTACAATAGACTTTGGGACAACTGTTGTGCACTTCCACACATTTTTTTTTTTTTTTTTTTTTTAAACTGTGGTGCAAAATGATTTTCTGTAGCTTAACTTGTATTCATCCTTAAATATTCCTTTATTAGCAGACCACAACTACTTCCGTTACTTTCAATTTCAGAATGTGCCAGAATAAAAGTTATGGTTAAACTTTTAACAGTTTCATACTAATATACTTTAGTACACCAAATCAAAGGGTTTAAAACAGAAATAAGGCATTATTTCTGACACCAAAAATATTCAAGAGGTGCATTTGCATGAAGCAATGTTGAAGCATGGACTTCTGACCAACTTGGCTAACTAGCACTTGGCTCTAGCCAGAGCAGATGACATGAAGAGGATTTCAGGACATGCTTTGGTAATATACAGCTTGTACTGGGTCACACTTGGGCACTGAGGCACACAATTGCATAATTATGTCAAGGCTTAAGCTGGGAAATCACAGTGACTCAAGTTTAAGGACATGCAACTACATTAACCCTATGTGGTCATAGTTAATATGAGTGAAAAGATTGTTAGCGAAGAAGAAAAGTCCAAGGTAAGTTTAATCACAATGAGATGTGTTCAGTGGCATTACATATTATATATATATATATATATATATATACATACATACATACATACATACATACATACATACATACATACATACACACACACACACACACACACACACACACACACACACACACACACACACACACACACACACACACACACACACACATAAGATGTGAATTCAAGTAAGATTAAAACAAAGAAAATTAAACTTATACATCTAATGATTAAAGTAGTCAAAACTTTGTGCATCATACACCTGTCCAGAAAATCTGATTTGGCTTTTAAAGGGAAAGTTACTTAAAAATTGAAATTCTGTCATCATTTACTCACCCTTACGTTTTTTTTCCAAAGCCGCGTGACTTTCTTTTTTCAGTTTAACACAAAAGGAGATGTTAGGCAGAACGTTTTGCCTCAATCACCATTAACTTGCATCAGATCTTTTTTTTTTTTTCATACAATGAAAGCGAATGGTGACTGAGGCAAAAAAGTTTGACAACATGAAGGCGAGTTGATGACAGAAAACTTGAACTGTCCCTTTAAGGTTATAACAGTTTTCTTTCCCAAAAACATGCATAGTCTCAACTATGAGCCCTGGAAACCATGGAAACAGCCTTGTTAGAGGTCCTTCCTTGTGTTTTCTGTGGATTCGCTTAACACACAGCAGACACCAGAAAATAAATTCTAATCATGTTGAGATTGAGAAGAACAGCAGACTGTTCTAGAACATTGACTCCATCCCGTGGGAACAGACTGCAACCCCCTATTGAGGATCAGAGTGCAGCAGACAGTTTTGAGGAACAATAGATGCAAAGCACGCTCTGAAGCGGTTTTGTTCCCGAGTTTCTCAAAAACATTGCTTAAACTGCATTTTTGGACATGGATGCTTTTTGTAGGGTGGTTTCTACTCAAAATAAAGCAGAACCAAATGTAATCAAAAAGGATGGCACTCTTTTTTAGATGAAAAGGAAACAATTCTTGCCAAAATTACTGTAAAAGGCTACATAATATTTAAGTACATTTAACTAATATTAAATGAGTGATTAGTAAAAATCAATGTACCATCTTCCCAGTCAGTGGCAGATTTAGGCATGGGCGATATGGGCAGCCGCCCACACAGACAAGTTCCAGTGTTTTCTTCTTATATTTCTAATGTTTACTTCAGGGTTCCCAAACCCTTTGAACAATACATTTCAAATAACTTTTCCTTGACCTTTGCATGACTTTTTCAGTTGTTCCTGATTACAAGACAAAAAAAATTTCAAATAATTTTATAAAGAAAATCATTTTACAAAAAGCAATTTCCAGCCAATGATATACTTTCGAGCTGAGCATAAAGTAATGACAAAAAAATTATAGTAACTATAAAAAAAAAAATCCATGACTTGTCCATGACTTTGAGCTTTTATTAATTTCCATGACTTTTCCAATCCTGGAAATCACAATTTTTAAATTCCCTGATATTTTCCACAACCATGGGAACCCTGTTACATTTAGGCACCAAGTTCAAGGATATTGCAAAGCAGACTGTTAATGACACATTAGTAAGGCACTTCTTAATATCTTTAAAAGCACTCCTTCATAACACTTAACCCAAATCCACATAAGGCAGTTAGAGAAAGGCCTTTGCTGCACAGCTTTCATAATCAATTCAACTATTGAATGGGAAGTACCAACCTAAGGACCCAATACTTAATGAAATAAAATGATTTGCATATAATGCAACAGTTTAAATGTCACTTGCATCTCTGATGCACATTTAGACATATTCAAGAGGATAAAATGTTCGCTATTAACCTTGCAATTCCAGCATTTTCTAAACATGCTGTCTATGCACCTTCAATGCATAAGCATGATTGAATTGTAAATATAGTGCTACTTTGACTAAAAATTCAAGTAATGATTCAATGTTAAGAATTCTCATTGGACAGTTTGTTTTAAATGTTGCAGTGTAGTGGTTATGTGTTCCTATGCTTTAATCTATTCTGACTGTCAGGACCAGCAGCAAAACAAAGTACTGTAAATGGAGGCAAATCAATGTGTTAAAGGCATAGTTCACCCAAAAAAGAAGATTCTGTCATCATTTACTCATTACATTTTATTGTAAACCATATGAACTTTCTTCCATGGAACACAAAAATGTTAAACATTATGTTCCTCTCATTCACCATTCTTTTTCATTGCATGTTCTTCCAATAAATAAAAGTGAAAGGAGGCTTTCATTCTGACCTAACATCTTCTTTTGTGTTCCATGGAAGAAAGAAAGACGGGTTTGGAACAAAATGATGTGAAGTAAATAGTGAAAGAATTTTCATTTTAGGCGAACCATCCCTTAAAAGTAGGGTATACCTAAAAATCAATTTCCAACCCCCACCCCCCCCCAATACAAAGTTTAAGGTTAAACAAGTTAATACTACAGTCAAGAAATTAAGTGTATCTCTTCCAATACTTGTCGTTCCCAATACTTCGATAATTGCATAATTAATTTAATTAATCCAGGCTCAAAAACACTGTTCTGAGATGTTGCTGTGGCTTGGACACCTTTAACCCACTTATTGCTAGACTTACGACCAATATGCATTGTTAACAAAGATGGGTGATTGAAATGTTGATGCCAGGTGCTCATGAAATATGGTATACTGTATATTCAAGACAGCAATTGCAATTTGGATCCAATAATGACAAGAACATTGTTCAATGTTTTAAAACAAGAGCCACAAAACAGTTTGGCTTGATGGGTACAAGCTGTCCAATGCTATGATGATTCTCTGTGAGTCTGTGATGTGTGAATTGTAGTGTCATCTAGTTCTGTATACGACTCTATGCCCTGGTTCCAATGTCACACTGTGGTTTCTCGACTACCCTTCAAATTGGGTGCAGACATTTGCCTACGCATACGAGGTGGGGTGCAAAAATTGTTGTGGTGGCTCAGCTGCTGATTGGGTGGATACTGCTTGTAGTTGTTGCTGGCATCAGTATTGTAATGACAGGACTGTGGGTGCTGTTGTTGGTGATAATAATGATGCTGGTTTTGGTTGTAGCGTGGCTGGTAATAGGGCTGTTGAGTGTGAGGCTGCTTTCTGTTCCCAGTGTGCAGGGACTCGTTAGAGTCTGTGGCTCGCTGGTTGCTGTTGAAAGAGTTACTACGGCCTCGTTCGTGGAGATTGTGGCCTTGATTATATCTTTGACTCAAGCCCTGCTCTAGATCTTTGCTTCTACGTTGACCCATTGGACTAGGAATAGAAGGGTATGCCTGGAATGTGGGCACCACATGTTCTCTGGGTTCTGCTGCCTCCCCTGTATCCTCCTCTTCCTGGACTGCTTCTTTGGGAACTTTCAACTCGATGACCTGTTCATCTGTGATAATAATATGAGTGCCAGGGGTCCAGGAGTTGCGATGCTTGGGGTTGCTCTTGAAGGGGAAGCGCAGCTTCCGGTCTTCAGGTGGGATAAAGCGGTGGGGACCATTTTGCCTGCGGAGCTGCTTGGAAATCTCTTGATGCTGGAGGTTCTTAAGGCGTATCTGCTCTTGCCGCATCCACTGCATACGCCCACGTCGGAACGAAGAATCATCATCTATCAACTTAGACACCTGCTCGTTCGCCTGTTCTTCATCAGGCTTGTCTTCAGCAGATTTACCCTCACTGGAACTGCGGGCCCTCATGGGTTCAGCACGAGTAGGTTTCTCCTGGGCCTCATTGGATATCAGTGGGAGAACTTGCTCCATCTTCAACATCTTGTTTCTTAAAGCTCTGATCTCTTCGTCCTTCATGTTGTTTTGCTGCTTGACCTCTTGCAATATGTCCTCCAGCTTGTCTATGTGGACCTTGAGGTCATCCATGTCATTTACACCTCGCCCATTGGTTAGGACATCTTCGATTCGCTCGTCCCCAACCCCTACAGTGTCCCAAACGTCTCGGGCCACTGCTCTCCATGAGTCTCTTTCGATTGGGTCTTTCTTGTTGTAGGCGGCACATAGCTCCTTCATTTTCACTATGGCCAAAGCTTCGATCTCTTGACGGGTGTGCCGGAAATCGTTCAGTGCCACTTCATAGCAAATTTCTTTGACTGCCTGGATCTTCAAATCAGATATGGTCACCCATTTGGAGTCCTTTGTAAGACGACGACGCTGAGGGATCTGGTACATTTTGATCGGCTCTCGCCTTTTACCACTGCTGGGTAAGCCACACTTTTTGACTATGGTTTGGAGCTTGCTGGGAGGAAGTTTCTCCCGCAGCGAGGTGATGAGTCTCCAGCTCTCCTCACACGACCTCTTATCAGAGTCGTCGCCACTATCAGAGTCTCCGTCCTTAAGAGAACAAAACAGGAAACAAACCAAAGAGTGCGAAAACAAAATGGGAAAATTAAAATGGGAAATCCAAATCAAAAGGAATGTTTTCTGTAAAGAATGGACAGTGTTGTGATATGCAAAATGGGAACCTCTAAATATGAGATGATGCTTTGCGATAATGAGATTATAATGGAAGCAGAAGCATCGCCAGTGTTATAAGCTATTTTGAAAAAGAGTTTATACATGTACATTTCTGACATGGTTGACTAAATATGACTACAGTATGTACGTTAGATGTATGGGGCAAAATGTATGCCTTATCAAATTTACTGTGCACTTAAACTACTTGACTATTAATAAACTAATAAAGTAATTACACAGCAAGTAAATGCACATTTGTTAACTGCAAGCCTATAGATATAATGTAGAGAACGATGCATTTGACAATAGCCAAACTTTCCAAACATGGAAGTGTCATCATTATTTTGATGTATATTGTGTACATCAACCAGTGCCATTTATAAGTTCACTGCAGACCATGTGCAGAAATTAATTCAAGTCACCATAATTCCCAAGTTGCATATCAGTATACAAAAAGTAAATGCAAGGCTTGACGGTCATGATTATGAGAAAAATGCCAACAAAAAGGGGACAGATGTTGCTCTGATCCGCTGTTTTGGTTGTTTCCGTGGTCTCTTTTGTTTTTGTAAAGTTTAAAGTTTAAATGGCATCCTCTTCAATTAGAGCTCTTGGAAGTTGCACCCCAAACATGCTTCAGTGGCATGCAAGAAAACCTTAAGAGTTTGCTTCATTCCCTCATATGAAGTCCTTGATAGAGAAAGTTTGGTTTTAGAGAGTTTTCTAGCTCTAGCAGTGGGTTAGACTCTTGCATGTTTATTACAGGTCAGTAAAAAGAGAAGGAAATGAGAAAGGAGGCTCGAAGGAGGTTAAAAGCATCCACTATGAGGTTAGTTGAGAGAAAATGCAGTTTCTCATTTTCCAGGTCAAGTAAACAAAGGACAATTAAAAGAAAAACTACAGTCAAATAACACAGGAGACAGCTGGTGACCGTGTAATCATGATTGTGTGATCAGTGCAGTGTGCAATAATATTGTCATTCTGTGTATGAGATTATGTGGATGAGACCATCAGAGCATTGGAAAGCTTGTCATCATTGATTGAGACCCCCAGCATGGATAGCTGTGTTATAGCATGCCCTCTGTGTTCAGCCAGACACAGATGTGTACAATTCAAAAAAAGAAGCTACAGACATCAATGAGAAACCACATTGTCACTAGCCTTCATCAACTACAGCAGAAATCTTGGGTTATGGCAACAATGCATTGGAAATATCAGCAATTGCATTGAAAACCAACAAACTCAGATGAAACAAAATCTACTTAAATCAAACATCGACTTAAGATAGACCATCTTAACAAAACTGCTCAGCAACAAATACTAAATGAGGTACTATGTACCCTTTAAATTAATCTGTTAAACATGCTACAAAAAAACATGCAAAAGCAGCAAATAGAAATAACAAAAGAAAAATTTAATTAACCAAAGAAAGGGCAATATTTATTCCATTTCAACTTAACTGGTACATGGCAAACCAATGTCTTACCATACGTGTCCACTGGCACGGAGTAAGGTGGCATTTTTTTTTTTTTTTTGCATTTATTCCCTATCAAAGCTGGGAAGCTGGCTTGTGCAGAGAATTGTGGAATTGACAGAGGACTGGAGGAAGAGTCGAGATCGTCAAAGAAATGCTTAACTGTACGCAAATGAGAGGCAAAAAATGCTAAGCGGCAGCCAATCGCTCAGGTGAATGCAGTGATATTTGCCCATCATAAATGTTTAAAACTCTTCCGATAATGCTCAGGATTTTGGTGGATTTGGTGCTTAATGACATTGAAACCTATTGCTATATTTCATTTAGATTTTAAATGCTGATTGCACGGTTTCATTGTGGCTATGCTGTGGCTGGCTTAACAAAAGTGTACTAAATTGACAACGTATGTATACTTTGGGCATTTGGAGAAAGTTTGCATTTTTTCTGAACTATAATAATGCATATTTGATTACTTTATTGATTGTTATGAAAACAATCATAAATCATCCTAAAGACAACCACACCACTACATATTTTAAAGATCTCTGTTGTTTTTAGCAGTATTGAACGGATTTCTTCTGGCCCAGTGGACATGTAGCGGTTACACAACAATTTCCTAAAAATACAATAAATTCTCAAATCTATGAGAGAGAAGTGAGAATTGTAATAAGAAAACAATCTTGCTGTATCAAACTGAATGTGTAAATCAGTTCATATCAGCAATGGAGGGCCATCGGCTTTCTCAATCCAGACAGAGTGGATTCAGTTTCCATGCAAAGAGGTTCAGCCATGCACTGGGATAAGTATTTCTCTCTCTCTCTACGCACACACACGCACGCGCGCACACACGCACGCACACAAAAGTCTCAAAGTGTCAGAGCTAAAAGTGCAGAATTAGTGCTGGTTGGACTTCAGCAGAGCAAGTGGGAAACTAGGGGCCATTTTTACTGGAAATGGCACATCTCTTCCCTCAGTCTAATGAAAGTTGCTGACAAATTTTGGAAGGACATACAAGACTCAATTGGAATGACAAAACAGGTTCTCTATAAACAACAAAAGAAACTAGAATTTTCCAACAAGGTTTACAGGAAGCAGAATCAGCCTTACCAGTCGCTGTTGTTCAAGCAGCTGGTCGGCTTCCTCCTTTTCTTTTTTGTAAAGGATCTCCATCTCTGTAAGCCTGAATATAATACAGTGAGAGACCACTGCATCAACGAGCTGCTCTTTCTTACGCTCAGTGTATTTTCTTTCCACAAGATAATCCTAAAAAAAATCCTTCTTACAATAATCCAATTCATATGTGATCACATACCATGCCCGTAAAAGAGCTTAAACTGTAAAATGTAGATTTTGTCTTCTGTAGTTGGTGGGTGGTTTCTTACTCGTATAAATACAGCAGCCATGGCTTTGGTTGGCTATCCAACCCTACACCAAGTATCAGCTAGACCAGTGGTTCTCAACTGGTTTTGGTACAGGACCTAGATTCTATTTATCATTCAAAAGATAGGATGAGGGTATGTCATGCAAACTGTCTGGCATCTGCCTAATTTGGCATGCTTCTACCAAGTGACAGATGAATTTTCGCCAAAATACTGTCGAGTTTGATTGGATGCATCAAAAAGAAAAGATATGGAAGTGTTTTCTTCTCCCTTTTAAAGTTATTAGGCCTTTTTATTTTGCTATCCTAACAATGCATGATTACATGGTTAATTTATGAATGACATTTTTTTTATTTAGCATTGTTTTTTCCCTTCTGTCCATGACCTTATTAGAACCGACCTGTGATCCACCAGTTAAGAACCACTGAGCTTGAGGTACAAGCTTTCTTAAATAAAACTACAGGACTATTAGGGATTTCGTACCTCTTCTCCATCTCTTGCTTCATGTCGATACCCTGTTTCTCCAACAGTTCTCTTTGGGCGAAGGTCCAGTCCACCGGCTCCACGGGGGTCTCAGCAGAGGGGGTCTTCTCACGCTCTGCGCGAGCCTGCTCAGGGTGGTTAAACCGGAACACGTGGTTCTTTCCCATGATAATACGGTTACCTGAGTAATGAGCAGGTATGAACACATTCAAACAACAATTTAGTTAACAAGTACATTTTGCACCTCACATTAGTAAATGATAATTCCCATGTGATAATTTCACATTGGTTTTTATACATCTACAATTCAACCAGATTAAAACATTGCTGTAAATCTGTTAAATCAGCTGCCAGTGACTCACCAGAGCGCAACTGGACTGCAGAAGTCACACGCTTTCCATTCACATACGTTTCAGATCCCTCACATGGCTCCAAC